>NC_048569.1:81149443-81306943 GCF_013265735.2 Oncorhynchus mykiss
TCTTTCCTGTCACTGTCTTTCCTGTCTCTCTCTTTCCTGACACTCTCTTTCCTGTCTCTCTCTTTCCCATCTCTCTCTTTCCCGTCTCTCTCTTTCCCGTCACTGTCTTTCCCGTCTCTCTCTTTCCTGTCACTGTCTTTCCTGTCTCTCTCTTTCCTGTCACTCTCTTTCCTGTCTCTTTCTTTCCCGTCTCTCTCTTTCCCGTCTCTCTCTTTCCTGTCACTCTCTTTCCTGTCTCTCTCTTTTCTGTCACTCTCTTTCCTGTCTCTCTCTTTCCTGTCACTCTCTTTCCTGTCACTCTCTTTCCCGTCTCTCTCTTTCCTGTCTCTCTCTTTTCTGTCACTCTCTTTCCCGTCTCTCTTTCCCGTCTCTCTCTTTCCTGTCACTCTCTTTCCTGTCTCTCTCTCTCTCCCGTCTCTCTCCTCACTCTCTTTCCTTTCTCTCTCTTTTCTGTCTCTCTCTTTCCTGTCTCTCTCTTTCCCGTCTCTCTCTTTCCTGTCACTCTCTTTCCTGTCTCTCACTTTCCTGTCACTCACTTGAGCGTCTCTCTTGATCCTAGGTCCTGGCAGAGTTGTGCAGACTCAGGACAACTGAGCTTTGACGGAATATGCAGATTTAAAGAGGAGTCCGTAATTTGCTTTCTAATAATCATGATCTTTTCATGAATTTATCACTGCTAAAGTGAAAGCCATCCTCTCTTGGGGAATGCTGCTTTTTAGTTAGCTTTGCGACAGTATCAAAAAGGAATTTCGGATTGTTCTTATTTTCCTCAATTAAGTTAGAAAAATAGGATGATCAAGCAGCAGTAAGGGCTCTTCGGTACTGCACGGTACGGTCTTTCCAAGCTAGTCAGAAGACTCCAAGTTTGGTGTGGCGCCATTTCCGTTCCAATTTTCTGGAAGCTTGCTTCAGGGCTCGGGTATTTTCTGTGTACCAGGCAGCTAGTTTCTTATGAGAAATGTTTTTAGTTTTTAGGGGTGCAACTGCATCTAGGGTATTGCGCAAGGTTAAATTGAGTTCCTCAGTTAGGTGGTTAACTGATTTTTGTCCTCTGGCGTCCTTGGGTAGACAGAGGGAATCTGGAAGGACATCAAGGAATCTTTGTGTTGTCTGTGAATTTATAGCACGACTTTTGATGATCCTTGGTTGGGGTCTGAGCAGATTATTTGTTGCAATTGCAAACGTAATAAAATGGTGGTCCGATAGTCCAGGAACTAAAACTAGGTCCAGAGTATGACTGTGACAGTGAGTGGGTCTTGAGACATGTTGGACAAAACCCACTGAGTCGATGATGGCTCCGAAAGCCTTTTGGAGTGGGTCTGTGGACTTTTCCATGTGAATATTAAAGTCACCAAAGATTAGAATATTATCTGCTATGACTACAAGGTCCGATAGGAATTCAGGGAACTCAATGAGGAACGCTGTATATGGCCCAGGAGGCCTGTAAACAGTAGCTATAAAAAGTGATTGAGTAGGCTGCATAGAGTTCATGACTAGAAGCTCAAAAGACGAAAACGTCATTTTTTTTTTTTGTAATTTGAAATTTGCTATCGTAAATTTTAGCAACACCTCCGCCTTTGCGGGATGCACGGGGGATATGGTCACTAGTGTAGCCAGGAGGTGAGGCCTCATTTAACACAGTAAATTCATCAGGCTTAAGCCATGTTTCAGTCAGGCCAATCACATCAAGATTATGATCAGTGATTAGTTCATTGACTATAACTGCCTTTGAAGTAAGGGATCTAACATTAAGTAGCCCTATTTTGAGATGTGAGGTATCATGATCTCTTTCAATAATGACAGGAATGGAGGTGGTCTTTATCCTAGTGAGATTGCTAAGGCGAACACCGCCATGTTTAGTTTTGCCCAACCTAGGTCGAGGCACAGACACGGTCTCAATGGGGAAAGCTGAGCTGACTACACTGACTGTGCTAGTGGCAGACTCCACTATGCTGGCAGGCTGGCTAACAGCCTGCTGCCTGGCCTGCACCCTATTTCATTGTGGAGCTAGAGAAGTTAGAGCCCTGTCTATGTTGGTAGATAAAATGAGAGCACCCCTCCAGCTAGGATGGAGTCCGTCACTCCTCAGCAGGTCAGGCTTGGTCCTGTTTGTGGGTGAGTCCCAGAAAGAGGGCCAATTATCTACAAATTCTATCTTTTGGGAGGGGCAGAAAACAGTTTTCAACCAGCGATTGAGTTGTGAGACTGTAGAGCTCATCACTCCCCCTAACTGGGAGGGGGCCAGAGACAATTACTCGATGCCGACACATCTTTCTAGCTGATTTACACGCTGAAGCTATGTTGCGCTTGGTGATCTCTGACTGTTTCATCCTAACATCGTTGGTGCCGACGTGGATAACAATATCTCTATACTCTCTACACTCGCCAGTTTTAGCTTTAGCCAGCACCATCTTCAGATTAGCCTTAACATCGGTAGCCCTGCCCCCCGGTAAACAGTGTATGATCGCTGGATGATTCATTTTAAGTCTAATACTGCGGGTAATGGAGTCGCCAATGACTAGAGTTTTCAATTTGTCAGAGCTAATGGTGGGAACCTTCGGCGTCTCAGACCCCATAACGGGAGGAGTAGAGACAAGAGAAGACTCGGCCTCTGACTCCGACCCGCTGCTTAATGGGGAAAACCGGTTGAAAGTTTCTGTCCGCTGAATGAGCGACACCCGTTGAGCATTCCTACAGCATTTCCTTCCAGAAACCGTGAGAAAGTTGTCCGGCTGCGGGGACTGTGCCAGGGGATTTATACTACTATCTGTACTTACTGGTGGCACAGACGCTGTTTCATCCTTTCCTACACATAAATTACCCTTGCCTAACGATTGCGTCTGAAACTGGGCTTGCAGCACAGCTATCCTCGCCGTAAGGCGATCGTTCTCCTGTATATTATGAGTACAGCGACTGCAATTAGAAGGCATCATGTTAATGTTACTACTTAGCTTTGGCTGTTGGAGGTCCTGACGAACCGTGTCCAGATAAAGCTTCCGGAGTGAAAAAGATCTTGCACACTAATGAGATGCTATTGAGCACACCCTACTACACTGTCTGAGCCAAGGACTACATGCTTTCTGGTAAGTTTTGATTACAATACTGGGTGGGGTGAATATATTTTACAAGACATGCATGATTTTTTGTTAACTAGTAAATAGTAGCCTACAGCAAAGTGTGTTTAAATCATTTCTAACTTGTTAACAATTTCTGCTAATTAGTTTTTGCAACCATGTGGGTTTTAGCTTGCTTGAGCCTGCTAACTGAGTGTTAATTCACCTGTTTCCATACATGTTTCATTTTAAAACATGTTACTTACAAAGGAGTTGTTTTATCTAACTACTTAACTATTTATCTGTACATGGAATTGTATTTCAAATCAAATGTATTTATATAACTATTCTTACATCAGCTGATATATCAAAGTGCTGTACAGAAACCCAGCCTAAAACCCCAAACAGCAAGCAATGCAGGTGTAGAAGCACGGTATATATATTTTTTTTTACAATTATTTTCTAATCTTTACAGGAAAATGCCACGGGCACTATCTGATATGTGGAGACATTTCACTGCAGATAATGTAGAAGGAAAAGCTGTGTACATTTGCTAATACTGTGCCAAATTATATTTGAAAATTGCAACAGATGCAGAATCATCTGGCCAAGTGCATAAAGTTCCCTCAGTGCTCACAACAAGCAACCTCTGAAAAAAGTCCCTCTACTTCTATTCGAGGTACAGCTCATGGTCCTCCTGGAATCAGAAGTTTTTTTGACTCAATGGGGGAATGTAGTCAGAGAAATGCTGATGAATGTCTTGCTTGAGCTGTGTATGCAACTGGTACACCTCTGATGCTCACAGGCAATGTGTATTGGAAGAGATTTCTGAATGTCCTTCACCCAGCATACACCCCTCCAAACAGACATGCTTTATCAACTAATTTGCTGGATGCAGAGTTCAACAGAGTTCAAGTGAAGGTCAAGCAAATCATAGAGAAAGCAGACTGTATTACAATCATCACTGATGGGTGGTCGAATGTTCGTGAGCAATGAATAATTAACAACATCTCCACCCCTCAACCAGTATTCTACAAGAGCACAGACACAACAGACACACCGGTCTCTACATTGCAGATGAGCTGAAGGCAGGCATCAAGGACCTTGGACCACAGAAGGTATTTGCACTGGTGACAGACAATGCTGCGAACATGAAGGCTGCTTGATCTAAATTAGAGGACTCCTACCCATTGGCTGTGCTGCTCATGCATTGAATTTGCTCCTCAAGGACATCATGTCACTGAAAACAATGGATACACTCTACAAGAGAGCCAAGGAAATGGTTAGGTATGTGAAGGGTCATCAAGTTATAGCAGCAATCTACCTCACCTAGCAAAGTGAGAAGAATAAGAGCACCACATTGAAGTTGCCCAGCAACACCTGTTGGGGTGGTGTTGTCATCATGTTTGACAGTCTCCTGGAGGGGAAGGAGTCTCTTCAAGAAATGGCAATATCACAGTCTGTCGATATGGACAGCCCCATCAAGAGGATCCTCCTGGATGATCTATTTTGGGAGAGAGTGGTAAGCAGTGTGAAACTCCTGAAACCTATAGCAGTAGCCATTTCACAGATTGAGAGAGACAATGCCATCCTGCCTGATGTTCAGACTCTGCTTGCAGATGTAAGAGACAAAATTCGTACTGCCCAGCCCACTTCACTGTTGCTCCAAGCAGAGGAAACTGCAGTTCTGAAATACATCAAAAAGCTTCTGTCTGAAGCCCATATACACCGCAGCATACATGTTGGACCCCAAGTATGCTGGCAAGAGCATCCTGTCTGGTGCAGAGTCCAACAAGGCTTGTCTCTGGATGAGGGCAAGGTTCATGGCAGTCTGGCGAAGTACACTTCCAAGCAAGGGCTTTGGGGTGAGGATGCAATATGGCTCGTGCCAACATATCTTATCAGCCACCTGGTGGAAGGGACTTTGTGGATCTGAGGCTCTTTCCCCTGTTGCCTCCATCATCCTACAAATCCCACCAACATCAGCCACATCAGAGTGCAACGGGTCCTCGTTTGGGAACACACACACCAAAGCACGCAACAGGCTGACCAATACAAGGGTTGAAAGGTTGGTGGCCATCCGGGCAAATTTGAGGCTTTTTGAGCCTGACAACGAGCCATCCTCAACAAGGTTGGAAAGTGACAGTGAAGATGAGGCCTCAGAGTCTGATGTCCAAGAGGTGGACATTGAGGAGGTCCAGGGAGAAGACATGGAAACCTGAGAGGAAGACAACCAAAGCTTTAGTTTCTAGACTAACATTTTACAGATGTATATTGAAAGCGTTCTTGGGAGATGCGGTGGATAGTTGGGGATCATTTAATATTCCCTTTCTTTTGTTGTTCAGTGAAATCATCCCATGTGAAGAGTCAACTCATTTAATTAAAGTTACATTTGTTACTAGATAGTTTTTTTTATTTCTATTGGAAGGATTTAATCATTTGCAATTATGTCTACTTATGACAAGGTAAAAGGTTTATGTTTCTGTCTCCATATGATATGGTAAATATATCCAATACAAAAAACATCTACATTTAAATGGTATTCACATTAATTTGCATATATTCCCATTAATTCCCATATATTCCTGTTAATTCCCACGGAAAGTTTCCACCTCTGAATATTCCCGAAATGTGCAACCCTAGTCATATTATGTCTATATACAGTGTTGTAACAATGAGCAAATAGTTTATGTACAAAATGTCAAATAAATAACATAAATATAGGTTGTATTTACAATGGTGTTTGTTCTTCACTGGTTTCCCTTTTCTTGTGGCAACAGGTCACAAATCTTGCTGCTGTGATTGCACACTGTGGTATTTCACCCAATAGATATGGGAGTTTATCAAAATTGGATTTGTTTTCTAATTCTTTGTGGGTCTATGTAATCTGAGGGAAATATGTGTCTCTAATATGGTCATACATTTAGCAGGAGGTTAGGAAGTGCAGCTCAGTTTCCACCTTTTTATGTGGGCAGTGTGCACATAGCCTGTCTTCTCTTGAGAGCCAGGTCTGCCTACGGCTGCCTTTCTTAATAGCAAGGCTGTGCTCACTGAGTGTTTACAGAGTCAAATCTTTCCTTAAGTTTGTCTCTCTCCTCTCTCTCTCTTGTTTCTCTCCCCTCTCTCCTGTCTCGCTCTCTCCTGTTTCGCTCTCTCCCCTCTCTCTCTCCTGTCTTTCTCGCCGGTCTCTCTCCAGTCTTTCTCCTCTCTCTCCTGTCTTTCTCTCCAGTCTCTCTCCAGCCCTTCTCCTATCTCCTGTCTTTCTCTCCGGTCTCTCTCCTGTCTTTCTCTCCGGTCTCTCTCCAGTCTTTCTCCTCTCTCTCCTGTCTTTCTCTCCGGTCTCTCTCCTGTCTTTCTCTCCGGTCTCTCTCCTGTCTTTCTCTCCGGTCTCTCTCCAGTCTTTCTCCTCTCTGTCTCCTGTCTCTTGCCCTCAATCAGAATTGTTCAAAGTAACCTATCTCTGACTGTCTGGTTTGAAAAGCTATATAATTATTATTAAATAACAGTCAATGATGGTGTTTAGACCTGATCGGTGCTTATGGTAGATCATGGTATGGACTATGTTCTATAGAGGCAATACATCAGAGTGGCTATACATGTATGAATGAGCTTTCTGGGAAATAGAACCCACCTGAGGGAGTGGAACCTATACCGAATATGAGGAATTATTGGAATATCAGCATATCTATTTGATGGTAGAATTTACCCTCAAAGGGGTTCCTGACTTTTCCATACACTATAAATGACATGTTGTATACATGAAGGGAAGGGGGATACCTAGTCAGCTGTACAACTGAATGCATTCAACTGAAATGTTGAATCAGAGCGGTGCAGGTATAGAGAGTGGGCTCTGTGTCTCACTGGCTAAACACTGCCTAACATGTTTTTAAACCATTTTAAATGACTCTGTTAGAACTAGGACTAAATATATAAATATGACATGACTTAGTAGTCATGTAGTGGCTAGGCAGGGTGGCCAAGTCACCATAAAATCAGGTGCTTTGTCCTTTATAATGATCTATTGTATGGATGTTTATTAAAGCTCTGAATTTCTCCAGGTGCTTTGCATATCTACATGGTTACAAGCTCACCTGACACAGCCCTTAGGGTGACAACTGTACTGAGTGAGTGAGTGAGTGAGTGAGGAGGGTGTGTGTGTGGTTCGTGTGTGTATCACTGTTGTTAATCCAGCTAGTTGAGCACGGGAAGAACCACCAGACAAAGAACAACTGTCGGACATGTCCGCTCCACTCTATTCCTCAGTTCCTCATGTCCGCTCCACTCTATTCCTCAGTTCCTCATGTCCGCTCCACTCTATTCCTCAGTTCCTCATGTCCGCTCCACTCTATACCTCAGTTCCTCATGTCCGCTCCACTCTATTCCTCAGTTCCTCATGTCCGCTCCACTCTATTCCTCAGTTCCTCATGTCCGCTCCACTCTATTCCTCAGTTCCTCATGTCCGCTCCACTCTATACCTCAGTTCCTCATGTCCGCTCCACTCTATTCCTCAGTTCCTCATGTCCGCTCCACTCTATTCCTCAGTTCCTCATGTCCGCTCCACTCTATTCCTCAGTTCCTCATGTCCGCTCCACTCTATTCCTCAGTTCCTCATGTCCGCTCCACTCTATTCCTCAGTTCCTCATGTCCGCTCCACTCTATACCTCAGTTCCTCATGTCCGCTCCACTCTATTCCTCAGTTCCTCATGTCCGCTCCACTCTATACCTCAGTTCCTCATGTCCGCTCCACTCTATTCCTCAGTTGGATCACTCAATCACTCACGCAAGCACGCACACTCACGCACACTCACTCACGCACACTCACTCACTCACGCACGCACACTCACTCACTCACGCACGCACACTCACTCACGCACACTCACTCACGCACGCACGCACACTCACTCACTCCCTCACGCACGCACGCACACTCACTCACGCACGCTCACTCACGCACACTCACGCACGCACACTCACTCACACACACTCACTCACGCATGCACACTCACTCACGCACGCACACTCACGCACGCACACACACTCACTCACGCACACTCACTCACTCACGCATGCACACTCACTCACTCACTCACGCACACACACTCACTCACGCATGCACACTCACTCACGCACACACACTCACTCACGCATGCACACTCACTCACGCATGTACACTCACTCACTCACTCACGCATGTACACTCACTCACTCACGCACACTCACTCACTCACGCATGCACACTCACTCACTCACGCACACACACTCACTCACGCATGCACACTCACTCACGCACACACACTCACTCACGCATGCACACTCACTCACTCACGCATGTACACTCACTCACTCACGCATGTACACTCACTCACTCACGCACACTCACTCACACACACTCACTCACTCACGCATGCACACTCACGCACACACACTCACTCACGCATGCACACTCACTCACACTCACG
Source organism: Oncorhynchus mykiss (assembly GCF_013265735.2). Lineage (NCBI taxonomy): Eukaryota > Metazoa > Chordata > Actinopteri > Salmoniformes > Salmonidae > Oncorhynchus > Oncorhynchus mykiss. The sequence continues at coordinate 81,157,956 of NC_048569.1, forward strand.
CATGCACTCTATACCTCAGTTCCTCATGTCCGCTCCACTCTATTCCTCAGTTCCTCATGTCCGCGCCACTCTATTCCTCAGTTGGATCACTCAATCACTCACGCAAGCACGCACACTCACTCACGCACACTCACTCACGCACACTCACTCACGCACGCACACTCACTCACTCACGCACGCACACTCACTCACTCACGCACACTCACGCACGCACGCACACTCACTCACTCCCTCACGCACGCACGCACACTCACTCACGCACGCTCACTCACGCACACTCACGCACGCACACTCACGCACACTCACACACACTCACTCACGCATGCACACTCACTCACGCACGCACACTCACTCACGCACGCACACTCACGCACACACACTCACTCACGCACGCACACTCACTCACTCACGCACACTCACTCACTCACTCACGCATGCACACTCACTCACGCACACACACTCACTCACTCACGCACACTCACTCACTCACGCATGCACACTCACTCACTCACGCACACACACTCACTCACGCATGCACACTCACTCACGCACACACACTCACTCACGCATGCACACTCACTCACGCATGTACACTCACTCACTCACTCACGCATGTACACTCACTCACTCACGCACACTCACACACACTCACTCACTCACGCATGCACACTCACGCACACACACTCACTCACGCATGCACACTCACTTACACTCACGCATGCACACTCACTCACTCACGCACACACACTCACTCACGCATGCACGCTCACTCACGCATGCACACTCACTCACACTCACGCATGCACACTCACTCACTCACGCACACACACTCACTCACGCATGCACACTCACTCACGCACACACACTCACTCACTCACGCATACACACTCACGCACGCACGCACACTCACTCACTCACGCACACACACTCACTCACTCACTCACGCACACTCACTCACTCACTCACTCACTCCCGCACTCTCACTCACTCACTCATGCACACTCACTCACTCACGCATGCACACTCACTCACGCACACACACTCACTCACGCATGCACTCTCACTCACGCACACACACTCACTCACGCATGCACACCCCCTCACTCACGCACACACACTCACTCACGCATGCACACTCACTCACTCACGCACACACACTCACTCACGCACACACACTCACTCACGCACACACACTCGCGCACACTCACTCACTCACGCATGCACACTCACACACACTCACCCACGCATGCACACTCACTCAGACACACTCACTCACGCATGCACACTCACTCACTCACACACACTCACTCACGCATGCACACACACTCACTCACGCATGCACACTCACTCACTCACGCACACACACTCACGCATGCACACTCACTCACGCACACACACTCACTCACTCATGCACACACACTCACTCACGCACGCACACTCACTCACTCACTCACTCACATCAAAGACGCAGCACTTACTCTTTATCCCATCTTTATTGACTCTTTGTGCCAAATATGCTCATCTTTTCAATACCTGTATGTCACTGAGAACACAATGTCCTGCCAAGACTGGACCAGTCTACTCCTCTCTTATCACTTCACCCTGGTTCACCTTAGCCTGGTCCCAGATCTCTTTGTGCTGTCTTTCCAATTCCTATGGTCATTGTCACACCAGCAATCATAGGAGTTGGCCAGACTGCACAAACAGCTCTGGTCCCAGGCTATGTGTGGGCCTGTGTGAAAACACTTGATTGACAGCTGCTAATTGCAGTCATGACTCACTCCATTCAGCAGAGAATCTGGTTCCAGACCGGTTTGGATTCAGGACCTAGAGAGTTAGTGAGCATACTATATAGGGACTGCCTCTTGTGCTGGAAATATATGGGAAAGCAGCCATGATTGATGCAGGATACATTTCTGTACAGCATGTAAAGTGCCCTGACTTAGGTAGAATATGAGGTCTTAACCCCCTTCCTACTCACATATGACTTATGCCTGCTGAGGGGGGGGTAAAGAGAGCAGCACAGTGTTTCTCTACAGTATACTAGGAGGAGGTTATCAGGCCTGGGTCATATGATATTTCAGCTATTGAGGCCCTGGCTCCATGACTCCATTTTGGAGCTGTAATTTTAATACTATTTGCCTAATCTGGGTACAAGATGGCGGCCGCTGATTGCAGGCGTATCCAGGAAACGGTTGCCATGATGGATGTCGGTCCGCAGGTTCGTGCTGATAACAGTAACGTATGACGTCCATTAGGCTTGAGCTAGAACATGCTTTTAGCTGGCAACGTTGGTAAGAGTGTGTGTGTGTGTGTGTGTGTGTGTGTGTGTGTGTGTGTGTGTGTGTGTGTGTGTGTGTGAGTGCGCGTGCGTGCGTGCGTGTGTGTGTGTGTCAGTATGAGTGATTTTGTAAAGTTAAGTCTTTAATCTTAGTCTCCTATCAGTAGTTAGGGGTGGAGCTGGCAGGCTGGGGCTGCATCTGTTATGATCCAAGACTTTTCAAAAAATCTTTATTGGTACCTAGTGCTCTGGGAAAGGAAATGTAAGGCCCTGGGACCATATTTCTTCATGACAAATTTATGTAAATATGGATTATTTATCACAAAACGGATAGGTTTGAAGTCAATAACAATACAGACTCTATACGGTTTCAGGTAGATTATAAAGTTAAAGAGGCCTTCCTTTGCACAGGATCAATTTTCACAGTTGTGAAGTGATAGATACACTCTCCAGAAACCCAGACCCTTAGTGGATGATGTAACTGTGAGTGAGATGACTTTCGGGCAGAGTACAGTTAGGCAGTAGTAAGGCTGAATACTGGTGTTATGAGATGGGAGAGAGGCCAGCATCTCTCTCCACCACACTGGTGTTATGAGATGGGAGAGAGGCCAGCATCTCTCTCCTCCACACTGGTGTTATGAGATGGGAGAGAGGCCAGCATCTCTCTCCACCACACTGGTGTTATGAGATGGGAGAGAGACCAGCATCTCTCCACCACACTGGTGTTATGAGATGGGAGAGAGGCCAGCATCTCTCTCCACCACACTGGTGTTATGAGATGGGAGAGAGGCTAGCATCTCTCTCCACCACACTGGTGTTATGAGATGGGAGAGAGGCCAGCATCTCTCTCCACCACACTGGTGTTATGAGATGGGAGAGAGGCTAGCATCTCTCTCCACCACACTGGTGTTATGAGATGGGAGAGAGGCCAGCATCTCTCTCCACCACACTGGTGTTATGAGATGGGAGAGAGGCCAGCATCTCTCTCCACCACACTGGTGTTATGAGATGGGAGAGAGGCCAGCATCTCTCTCCACCACACTGGTGTTTGGCCAGAGCTGGGTGGGTGTAGAGGGGTGGAGGTGGAGGGTTAGGGGTTTGGCCAGAGCTAGGGTGGGTGTAGAGGGGTGGATGTGGAGGGGTAGTGGTTTGGCCAGAGCTAGGGTGGGTGTAGAGGGGTGGAGGTGGAGGGGTAGAGGTTTGGCCAGAGCTAGGGTGGGTGTAGAGGGGTGGAGGTGGAGGGGTAGAGGTTTGGCCAGAGCTAGGGTGGGTGTAGAGGGGTGGAGGTGGAGGGGTAGAGGTTTGGCCAGAGCTAGGGTGGGTGTAGAGGGGTGGAGGTGGAGGGGTAGAGGTTTGGCCAGAGCTAGGGTGGGTGTAGAGGGGTGGAGGTGGAGGGGTAGAGGTTTGGCCAGAGCTAGGGTGGGTGTAGAGGGGTGGAGGTGGAGGTGGAGGGGTAGAGGTTTGGCCAGAGCTAGGGTGGGTGTAGAGGGGTGGAGGTGGAGGTGGAGGGGTAGAGGTTTGGCCAGAGCTAGGGTGGGTGTAGAGGGGAGGAGGTGGAGTTCAGGGAATGGTCAAGTCATGTGCACAGGAAAGAGAGCTCTGTGTGAACCTTACAGCAGTTTATCAGCCAGCTAATGATGCACATCAACCCTGAGAGAGGGGGGGTGGAGGAAGTGGGGAAGGAGACGCAGGCAGGCGTTCACGTTAGCATATTTATTACTTATCCTGGTAAAAAAAAATAGTGTACAGCACATCACTCAACTCCTGTAGTAAACATTTTCTCTGGCTGAGAGACACACTGACCTTCATTCCCAAAGTACATCATCACAGACACACACATATAATCATCACACACATTCAGTTCACTCTGTTCTACATTTATCAATAGAGCCCAGAGGGGAAGGAACAGTACTGTGAATTAGCGCTTTCATTTGGATTCAAAATAAGCCACCTGTCAAATGATCAAAAAACTATTACTGCATTGATGTCACTGTGTTTGAAAGTTTAGTCTTTCCTGTGATAATAATGTCTTCTAGCCACATGAGGATGGAGATTTCTGGTCATGTGGCCACAGTCCCGATTCCTTAAAATGTGGCAGACTTAGTCAGGAACTCGCTTCCTGTTGCTGATGATATTCCCAATCAAACAAGGGTCTGAGTCATTCAACACTGAAATCAATGAATCTGCATTACACACACACACACACACACACACACACACACACACACACAGTCCACGGAAGAACAGAGAAATTGGACAGAAGCATACCCTGATGTATAGATTAACCAGTCTGTCAATCATACACAGATATTGGCTGGTCTCTAGTGTGGCAGTCTGGGAAGGCCATTATGGGTCACAGGGTGAGAGGTCAGGAGTTAGGCTCAGGGGACCTATCAGCCCAGTAGCCAGGTGACCCCAAACGTGCCCCAGACACAGCCGCCTCCGAACCCCAGGGGAATTATGGGTAATGAACATTCCATCATCACCGCTGAGGAGGGACAGTGTTGACACTCAACGTCCCACCTCCCTACACACACATGCATACACACACACCTCACAGGGGGCATCTGACACACACACACACACACACACACACACACACACACACACACACACACACACACACACACACACACACACACACACACACACACACACACACACACACACACACACAGAGAGAGAGAGAGAGAGAGAGAGAGGGAGAGAGAGAGAACTACTGGGAAACGGCAATGGTTTATTGAGACTGAGCATCTAATACGAGACAGAGACGGTTTAGTCTCTTCTCCAGGTGTGAGTGCATGTGTGGCGGTCTGTTATCTCATTCTGGTAGTGATTTATACACGGTGTGGCGGTCTGTTATCTCATTCTGGTAGTGATTTATACACAGTGTGGCGGTCTGTTATCTCATTCTGGTAGTGATTTATACACGGTGTGGTGGTCTGTTATCTCATTCTGGTAGTGATTTATACACGGTGTGGTGGTCTGTTATCTCATTCTGGTAGTGATTTATACACGGTGTGGCGGTCTGTTATCTCATTCTGGTAGTGATTTATACACAGTGTGGTGGTCTGTTATCTCATTCTGGTAGTGATTTATACACGGTGTGGCGGTCTGTTATCTCATTCTGGTAGTGATTTATACACGGTGTGGCGGTCTGTTATCTCATTCTGGTAGTGATTTATACACAGTGTGGCGGTCTGTTATCTCATTCTGGTAGTGATTTATACACGGTGTGGCGGTCTGTTATCTCATTCTGGTAGTGATTTATACACAGTGTGGCGGTCTGTTATCTCATTCTGGTAGTGATTTATACACGGTGTGGCGGTCTGTTATCTCATTCTGGTAGTGATTTATACACAGTGTGGCGGTCTGTTATCTCATTCTGGTAGTGATTTATACACGGTGTGGTGGTCTGTTATCTCATTCTGGTAGTGATTTATACACGGTGTGGTGGTCTGTTATCTCATTCTGGTAGTGATTTATACACGGTGTGGCGGTCTGTTATCTCATTCTGGTAGTGATTTATACACAGTGTGGTGGTCTGTTATCTCATTCTGGTAGTGATTTATACACGGTGTGGCGGTCTGTTATCTCATTCTGGTAGTGATTTATACACGGTGTGGCGGTCTGTTATCTCATTCTGGTAGTGATTTATACACAGTGTGGCGGTCTGTTATCTCATTCTGGTAGTGATTTATACACGGTGTGGCGGTCTGTTATCTCATTCTGGTAGTGATTTATACACAGTGTGGCGGTCTGTTATCTCATTCTGGTAGTGATTTATACACGGTGTGGCGGTCTGTTATCTCATTCTGGTAGTGATTTATACACGGTGTGGCGGTCTGTTATCTCATTCTGGTAGTGATTTATACACGGTGTGGCGGTCTGTTATCTCATTCTGGTAGTGATTTATACACGGTGTGGCGGTCTGTTATCTCATTCTGGTAGTGATTTATACACGGTGTGGCGGTCTGTTATCTCATTCTGGTAGTGATTTATACACGGTGTGGCGGTCTGTTATCTCATTCTGGTAGTGATTTATACACGGTGTGGCGGTCTGTTATCTCATTCTGGTAGTGATTTATACACGGTGTGGCGGTCTGTTATCTCATTCTGGTAGTGATTTATACACGGTGTGGCGGTCTGTTATCTCATTCTGGTAGTGATTTATACACGGTGTGGCGGTCTGTTATCTCATTCTGGTAGTGATTTATACACGGTGTGGCGGTCTGTTATCTCATTCTGGTAGTGATTTATACACAGTGTGGCGGTCTGTTATCTCATTCTGGTAGTGATTTATACACGGTGTGGCGGTCTGTTATCTCATTCTGGTAGTGATTTATACACGGTGTGGCGGTCTGTTATCTCATTCTGGTAGTGATTTATACACGGCGTGAGAATTTGAGCAGAGGGAGAAGAGATCAAATGTGTGGAGCGAGACGGCCAACTGCTGCTGTGTCCAACTGCACCGCATTAAACGTGCTGATGGGCTTATTACACACACACACACACACACACACACACACACACACACACACACACACACACACACACACACACACACACACACACACACACACACACACAGCTACAGCCCATAAAGCATGCTGATGTGCTCTTCAGAGAGCTGTGTTGAGAGGAGAAACAGAGAGATGCAGGAGTGTTAGTCAGCTAAGTAGGAATCTGGACCCACACCAGCCAACTCCAGCCACTCACACACACACACCTACAGTACCTAGTCTGCCGTCTGGAATTCTGCTCTAAGCATCAGGAATCTGAAGGGTGTGTGTGAATACATCAGTCCGTCCGCCCGTGTGTGCATATTTTGCATGTGTGTGTGTGTTTCTCCCTCCCTGTAATCAGGGTGGATGTGTTAGGGGTCAACTGATCTGACCTCTTGGCTCAAGTTCACCATAAATATTATGGAATCATCATCTGTATAGACCCTCTCTGACTGTCTCTCAAATGGCACCATATTCCCTTTATAGTGCACTACTACCCATAGGCCCTGGTCAAAAATAGTTCACTATAAAGGGAATAGAGTGCCATTTGGGATGCACATCTGACTGTTTAAAATAGTGCAGCTCAGACCCAGGACTATCAGCTTTCATCTGGGAGATATAGACTAATAATAATTGTGCTCTGTATGGACCAGATCAGGGCTTGGAGATCAAGTCTGAACACAACAAGAAGTCAATATGGTTGATCTTACTGTTTTTATCCCTGTAGAGCAACATCATCTCAGAAAGTAGGTCTGTTTGAAAGTGAACATTATATGGGAGTCTGTCTGTCTGTCTGTCTGTCTGTCTGTCTGTCTGTCTGTCTGTCTGTCAATATAAAAATAAATACTATGCAAGCGTTGTGCGTGTGTGTAAGACAATTAGAATACTATGCGAAAGTGTGTTTGAATGATAAAATACTATGTGAGAGTGTGTTTGAATGATAAAATACTATGTGAGAGTGTGTTTGAATGATAAAATACTATGTGAGAGTGTGTTTGAATGATAAAATACTATGTGAGAGTGTGTTTGAATGATAAAATACTATGTGAGAGTGTGTGTGCCAGTGCAAAGGGCCTCTGGGAGCTCTCTCTCCTCCTTTCCCACGGTACGTGCCCCATGAGCCTTTGCAGTGACGTCAGGACAGAGGTATGGTTGGTGCGGACGCCCCTCTTTGAGGTCACAGGTTCACTTCCTTTCTGTCAGATACAGGAACATGTTGGTTCTACTCCAATCTGTGTGACCAATCACGTGTCACTCTCTGTTTGTCTCTGATCTAGCAGTGAAATGCTTAACCTCTCCTCCCTCTCTCTCCATCTCTCTCTCTCTCTCTCTTTCTCTCTCCCTTTCTCTCTATCTCTCTCTCCCTCCCCCTCTATCTCTCTCTCCCTATCTCTCTCCATCTCTCTCCCTCCCTCTCTCTCCCCATCTCCATCTCTCTCTCTCTCTCTATCTCTCTCCCCTCTCTCCCCCCTCTCTCTCTCTCTCCATCTCTCTCTCTCTCTCTCTCTCTCTCTCTCTCTCTCTCTCTCTCTCCATCTCTTTCTCACTCTCTCTCTTTCTCTCTCTCTCTCTCTCTCTCTCTCTCTCTCTCAGGCTATGTGGCTGATGCTTCAGCAGGAGGAGCCAGAGGACCTTGTCATAGCGACGGGGGAGGTCCATAGTGTCAGGGAGTTTGTGGAGAAGTCCTTCAAACATGTGGGCAAGACCATTGTGTGAGTATATTCACACACACACACATGCATGCACACAGATACTCACAACACACACATCAATCGTCAGAGATGTACGAAGTCAGACATACACACCTGCGAATGTAATATGTGTGTATACATTCACACCATCTTGTAGTACAGGTAGATCATTCAGACAGAGATGTTGTAGTACAGGTAGATCATTCAGACAGAGATGTTGTAGTACAGGTAGATCATTCAGACAGAGATGTTGTAGTACAGGTAGATCATTCAGACAGAGATGTTGTAGTACAGGTAGATCATTCAGACAGAGATGTTGTAGTACAGGTAGATCATTCAGACAGAGATGTTGTAGTACAGGTAGATCATTCAGACAGAGATGTTGTAGTACAGGCAGATCATTCAGACAGAGATGTTGTAGTACAGGTAGATCATTCAGACAGAGATGTTGTAGTACAGGTAGATCATTCAGACAGAAATGTTGTAGTACAGGCAGATCATTCAGACAGAGATGTTGTAGTACAGGTAGATCATTCAGACAGAGATGTTGTAGTACAGGTAGATCATTCAGACAGAGATGTTGTAGTACAGGTAGATCATTCAGACAGAGATGTTGTAGTACAGGTAGATCATTCAGACAGAGATGTTGTAGTACAGGTAGATCATTCTTACAGGCTTACAGGCTGGTCATTCAGACAGATGTCAGTGACATGTTTTGTCTGCTACAGACACCGACAGGAAGGAAGGAGGAAGAGGGAAATATAAAATCTAAAGAGTGATAGAGGGGGAAGAAGAGGTAGACCCCAGGACAGCTGTGGTTTATGACTTGCCCTTCACTCAATTTACTTATGAACATCTCCCTTTCTCTCTCACTCTCTCTCTTTCTCTCCCTCCATTCCTCTTTCTGTCCCTCCATTCCTCTCTCTTTCTCTCCCTCCATTCCTGTTTCTGTCCCTCCATTCCTCTCTCTCTTTCTCTCCCTCCATTCCTCTTTCTGTCCCTCCATTCTTCTCTCTCTTTCTCTCCCTCCATTCCTCTTTCTGTCCCTCCATTCCTCTCTCTCTTTCTCTCCCTCCATTCCTCTTTCTGTCCCTCCATTCCTCTCTCTTTCTCTCCCTCCATTCCTCTTTCTGTCCCTCCATTCCTCTCTCTTTCTCTCCCTCCATTCCTCTTTCTGTCCCTCCATTCCTCTCTCTTTCTCTCCCTCCATTCCTGTTTCTGTCCCTCCATTCCTCTCTCTCTTTCTCTCCCTCCATTCCTCTTTCGGTCCCTCCATTCTTCTCTCTCTTTCTCTCCCTCCATTCCTCTTTCTGTCCCTCCATTCCTCTCTCTCTTTCTCTCCCTCCATTCCTCTTTCTGTCCCTCCATTCCTCTCTCTTTCTCTCCCTCCATTCCTGTTTCTGTCCCTCCATTCCTCTCTCTCTTTCTCTCCCTCCATTCCTCTTTCTGTCCCTCCATTCTTCTCTCTCTTTCTCTCCCTCCATTCCTCTTTCTGTCCCTCCATTCCTCTCTCTCTTTCTCTCCCTCCATTCCTGTTTCTGTCCCTCCATTCCTCTCTCTCTTTCTCTCCCTCCATTCCTCTTTCTGTCCCTCCATTCTTCTCTCTCTTTCTCTCCCTCCATTCCTCTTTCTGTCCCTCCATTCCTCTCTCTCTTTCTCTCCCTCCATTCCTCTTTCTGTCCCTCCATTCCTCTCTCTCTTTCTCTCCCTCCATTCCTGTTTCTGTCCCTCCATTCCTCTCTCTCTTTGTCTCCCTCCATTCCTCCCCCTCTCTTTCTCTCCCTTCATTCCTCCCCTCTCTCTCTTTGTCTCCCTCCATTCCTCCCCCTCTCTTTCTCTCCCTCCATTCCTCCCCCTCTCTTTCTCTCCCTCCATTCCTCCCCCTCTCTTTCTCTCCCTCCATTCCTCCCCCTCTCTTTCTCTCCCTCCATTCCTCCCCCTCTCTTTCTCTCCCTTAATTCCTCCCCCTCTCTTTCTCTCCCTTCATTCCTCCCCCTCTCTTTCTCTCCCTTCATTCCTCCCCCTCTCTTTCTCTCCCTTCATTCCTCCCCTCTCTTTCTCTCCCTTCATTCCTCCCCCTCTCTTTCTCTCCCTTCATTCCTCCCCTCTCTCTCTTTGTCTCCCTCTATTCCTCCCCCTCTCTTTCTCTCCCTCATTCCTCCCCCTCTCTTTCTCTCCCTCCATTCCTCCCCCTCTCTTTCTCTCCCTCCATTCCTCCCCCTCTCTTTCTCTCCCTCCATTCCTCCCCCTCTCTTTCTCTCCCTTAATTCCTCCCCCTCTCTTTCTCTCCCTTCATTCCTCCCCCTCTCTTTCTCTCCCTTAATTCCTCCTCCTCTCTTTCTCTCCCTTCATTCCTCCCCCTCTCTTTCTCTCCCTTCATTCCTCCCCCTCTCTTTCTCTCCCTTCATTCCTCCCCTCTCTCTCTTTGTCTCCCTCCATTCCTCCCCCTCTCTTTCTCTCCCTCCATTCCTCCCCCTCTCTTTCTCTCCCTCCATTCCTCCCCCTCTCTTTCTCTCCCTCCATTCCTCCCCCTCTCTTTCTCTCCCTCCATTCCTCCCCCTCTCTTTCTCTCCCTCCATTCCTCCCCCTCTCTTTCTCTCCCTTAATTCCTCCCCCTCTCTTTCTCTCCCTTCATTCCTCCCCCTCTCTTTCTCTCCCTTCATTCCTCCCCCTCTCTTTCTCTCCCTTCATTCCTCCCCCTCTCTTTCTCTCCCTTCATTCCTCCCCCTCTCTTTCTCTCCCTTCATTCCTCCCCTCTCTCTCAATCTTTATTTCTGTCCCTCCATTCCTCTCTCTCTTTGTCTCCCTCCATTCCTCCCCCTCTCTTTCTCTCCCTTCATTCCTCCCCTCTCTCTCAATCTTTATTTCTCTCCCTCCATTCCTCCCCCTCTCTTTCTCTCCCTTCATTCCTCCCCTCTCTCTCAATCTTTATTTCTCTCCCTCCATTCCTCCCCCTCTCTTTCTCTCCCTTCATTCCTCCCCTCTCTCTCAATCTTTATTTCTCTCCCTCCATTCCTCCCCCTCTCTTTCTCTCCCTTCATTCCTCCCCTCTCTCTCAATCTTTATTTCTCTCCCTCCATTACTCCTCTTCCTCTTTCTTTCTCTTATTCTCACTTCATCTCTTACCATTCTTCTCTCTCTCTCTCTCTCTCTCTCTCTGTCTCTCACTCTCTCTCTCTCTCTCTCTCTCAATCTGTCTCTCCAGGTGGGAGGGGAAAGATGAGAACGAGGTTGGTCGTTGCCAGGAGACAGGGGTGATTCATGTGAAGGTGGACTCCAAGTACTACCGTCCTACTGAAGTGGTGAGTCGTGTGTGTGTGTGTGTGTGTGTGTGTGTGTGTGTGTGTGCGTGCGTGTGTGTGTGTGTGCGCGTGTGTGTGTGTGTGTGTGTGTGTGTGCGTGCGTGTGTGTGTGTGTGTGCGTGCGCGCGTGTGTGTATGTGTGTTGGGGGATGATGAAGTGGTAATGCACCAACCTGACCTGTCTCACTTTTAGGGTCCTTCTATAGAGCAGGCAAATGCCTCCGACAGCTCAGTTTAAAACAACAGGTACAGCTGAGCTGTCTGATGGGGTGTGTGACTTTGTTTCAGTCCATCTACGGGTCTTTTGTGATTATAATGTTACAGACAGAGAAATGCAGGGAGTGAACAGTATGGGATGTTTGTATCATGCTCATAGCCTGATATTCCCTTTAATACATGACTGAAGGTTGTTATTCTTTCAACACATGATTTCCTGCTCCCCATACCTGGCGTTCAGCTCTTTAATAGAATTATAATATCAGTGTTTACTGTTCTGCTCTCCGGGGATTGTGTGTGGGACCATATAGTTATCAGCCTTAACATGATCAGTAGACATCTGTAGGTCCAGCTCTCCCTCTCTCTTATTGTGTTGCTTTCTTAACAGCTGGAAATAGCTGGTTGTCTTCTCTGAAGATAATGAATATCCTGTCAATACATGCTGAAAGTCAAGTCATATTGAGACACGCAACACTCTACGGTTGTGGTCTTATTACATGTGTACTGTGAGTTAGATTTATTCCTTATTTTATTGGTCAGTTTGCGGCAGGTCTTTCTGTGTTGAGTGAAGAACCGTCTCAGAGTCTGTAAGATGAACTGTGTTGAGCGAGGGGGAGGGTGATATCCAAAAGGGGGGAGAGCTAGACATGGAGATAAAGAGATCCCTCTGTCATCACTGTGCCCTGGGGGGTCCGGGGGTTCCCCTGGAAGGGGGGGGGGGGGGGGTGTAGCATTGCCCCAGGGTGTTTGGGACAGGATTAGGGTAGTGTTTAAACTGCAGGACCCTCTGAACTATGAGATGGCCCTGGAGGATTAGGACCCATCTGAGTGATGCTGCAGGATTATAGAGGAATCACTGGTGACTGATGGATGGGATGGACTTCCACACACACCTGGGGATGAAGTACTCTGTCTGGGGAGAGAAAGTAGATGCCGGAGGGAACCACTGTCTGTCCTCTCTCTTATAGACTGGAGATGAAATAGGAGCAGGACGTTTAGTTAGTTATGGATGTAAAACAGACTGGTTGAACTGGGTAGAGAAAGTTTACACTTGGACACATGATCACAGAGATCCAGGGGGGTGAGGAGAGGAAGAGAGGGGAATTGTACAGTTTGAGGATTCTTGATTATTTGCACTCTTGCTCTCTTGCTCTCCTTGTCTCTGTGGGTGTCTTTTCACTCTCTCTCCCTCCCCTCAGTAACTCCAGGTGAAAGAAGGCAGGTTATAAGAGTATTTAAAGAGAAAGAGGAGAGAATGAGGAGCATTTAGCCTCTGACCCCTGAGACAGGAAGTGTGCTTGACACTGCTCCTGCGGCTTAGCATTGTTCCCCTGTTCAACTGGAAGTACCTGTCATTGTGTGTGTGTGTGTGTGTGTGTGTGTGTGTGTGTGTGTGTGTGTGTGTGTGTGTGTGTGTGTGTGTGTGTGTGTGTGTGCATGCGTGTGAGAGCATGTATCAAGGGTCAGGATACAATACTCAGTCAAACAAGAATGTGATTGAAAAAGTGACTAGCACAGCTAAGTTATTCACACCACTTGACTTTTTCCACATTTTGTTGTGTTACAGCCTGAATTTAAAATGTATTAATTTAGATTTTGTGTCACTTGGCTAAAACACAATACCCCATAATGTCAACGTGGAATAATGTTTTTAGACATTTTTACCAATTAATTAAAAATGAAAAGCTGAAATGTCTTGAGTCAATAAGTATTCAACCCCTTTGTTATAGCAAGAATACATAAGTTCAGGAGTAAAAATGTGCTTAATAAGTCACAAAATAAGTACCTCATCTCTGTACCCCACACATACAATTATCTGTAAGGTCGAACAGTGAATTTCAAACACAGATTAAGCCATAAATACCAGGTATGTTTTCCTATGCCTTGCAAAGACAGGCACCTATTGGTAGATGGGTAAAAAATAATAATAAAGCAGACAATGAATATCCCTTTGAGCATGGTGAAGTTATTAATTACAATTTGGATGGTGTATCAATCCACCAAGTCACTGCAAAGCTACATGTGTTCTTCCTAACTCAGTTACAGGAGAGGAAGGAAACTGCTCAGGGATTTCACCATGAGGTCAATGGTGACTTTAAAACAGTTACAGAGTTAAAAGGCTGTGACAGGAGAAAACTGAGGATGGATCAACAACATAGTAGTTACTCCACAACACTAACCTAAATGACAGATTGAAAAGAAGGAAGCCGGTACAGAATACAAATATTCTTAAACATGTATCCTGTTAGCAACAAGGCACTAAAGTAAACCTGCAAAAAATCTGGCAAAGAAATTAACTTTATGTCCTGAATACAAAGCGGTATGTTTAGGTCAAATCCAACACATCACTGAGTACCAGTATTCATATTTTCAAGCATGGTGGTGGCTGCATCATGTTATGGCTATGGTTGTCATCGGCAAGGACTAGGTATTGTTTTGGGATAAAAGCAATTGAATAGAGCTAAGCACAGGCAAAATCCTAGAGGAAAACCTGGTTGTCTACTTTCCAACAGACACTGGGAGATTAATTCACCTTTCAGCAGGACAATAACCTAAAACACAAGGCCAAATATACCCTGGAGTTGCTTACCAAGATGACATTGAATGTTCATGAGAGGTCTAGTTTCAGTTTTGACATAAATCAACTTGAAAATGTATAGCAAGACTTTGAATGTGAATTATAATTGAATTATAATTTGAATGTGAATTATAATTCACTTTGACAGTGAATTATAAGTGAAATCATCTCTCTGTAAACAATTGTTGGAAAAATGACTTGTGTCATGCACAAAGTAGATGTCCTAACCGACTTGCCAGAACTATAGTTTGTTAACAAGAAATTTGTGGAGTGGTTGAAAAACGGGTTTTAATGACTCCAACCTAAGTGTATGTAAACTTCCCACTTCAACTGTATGTATATTTAACTTATAATTCACTGTATCGCAATTCCAGTGGATCAGAAGTCTACATACACTAAGTTGACTGTGCCTTTAAACAGCTTGGAAAATTCCAGAAGATTATGTCATGACTTTAGAAGCTTCTGATTGGCTAATTGACATCAGTTGAGTCAATTGGAGGTGTACCTGTTAATGTATTTCAAGGCCTACCTTCAAGCTCAGTGCCTCTTTGCTTGACATCATGGGAAAATCAAAAGAAATCAGCCAAGACATCAGAAAAAAAATTGTAGACCTCCACAAATCTGGTTCATCCTTGGGAGCAATTTCCAAACGCCTGAAGGTGCCACGTTCATCTGTACAAAAAATAGTATGCAAGTATATACACCATGGGACCACGCAGCCGTCATACTGCTCAGGAAGGAGACTCGTTCTGTTTCCTAGAGATGAACGTACCTTGGTGCGAAAAGTGCAAATCAATCCCAGAACAACAGCAAAGGACCTTGTGAAGATGCTGGAGGAAACAGGTACACAAGTATCTATATCCACAGTAAAACGAGTCCTATATCGACATAACCTGAAAGGCCGCTCAGCAAGGAAGAAGCCATATGCATATCCTATCTTCTGGGCCTGAGTAGACGGCAGTTTGATTTGGGCACGCTTTTCATCCAAAATTCCAAATGCTGCCCTCTACCCTAGAGAAGTTAATAAGACATTTGTGGAGTGGTTGAAAAACAAGTTTTAATGACCAACCTAAGTATATGTAAACTATATGTAAACTTCCGACTTCAACTGTATACTGTATGTGAGTGTGTCTGTAACATATTTATATACTGTATGTGAGTGTGTCCCCAGGCTGTGTGTTAATGTGTGTCTGACATGAGCTCATAATTCGTCTCTCCAGCCCCCCGGGACAGCGGAGGGGAGATGTAGATAAGGGGGAGTATGCACAGAGGGAGAGAGCAGGTGTGTTCTGGTCTGGTGGTGTTGTCGAGGGTGACTGATACATGTACCGTAGAGAGAATGCTGGCCCATGTTGTCTTCAATTCTTCCCACAATTGTGTCAAGTTGGCTGGATGTCTTTTGTGTGGTGGACTGTGCTTGATACACACAGGAAACTCTAGAGCGTGAAAAACCCAGCAACGTTGCAGTTCTTGACATAAACCGGTACACCTGGCATTTACTACCATACCCTGTTCAAATGAACTTACATTTTTTGTTTTGCCCATTCAGCCTCTAAATGGCACACGTACACAATCCATGTCTCAGGGCTTAAAAATCCTTCTTTAACCCGTCTCCTCCTCTCCATCTACACTGATTGAAGTGGATTTACCTTGTCAGTCTGTCATGGAAAGAGCATGTGTTCTTAATGTTTTGTATATTCAGTGTATATGTGAAATTGAAGGTAGTGTGGTTAGTTAGGGAGTATAGCCTAGCCCTTGATATTTGCTGATAGGTCAATTTAAAACCGTAAAATGGTTAGAAGTCATTCTGTGTGGAATAAGAGAGAGTTTCTTTGTTTGGCTGTACATGTTCGTTGACTCTCAGCCAAACTGCCTGAACCATAAACTGTAGTCTACCCACTGCTATCTGTTAACCTTTAATTCAGGTGATGGAGCTGTCATTCACTCTGGGCTTTCTCCATCACAGTACAAGACACAGCTAGTCCCAGTGGTTGGTTCAGATTGAGCTCAGACAAACAGTCTACAGTACAGGACAGCGTACAGGTGTTCAGGTGGGGTTTATTTTTGTGCTCATCGCTTAATGGTTTATGTTTTATATTTATGGTTGTCATGGAGATGGTATTTAAGTGGTGTGTGCTGTTTATTTCTGTTGGATGTGATTGTTAATGACAACTGTGATAAGGCCTCTGATGGGTGGACAGAGAATTGGAGGTTAGGGAAAGAAAGTCACAGCTGATGAGATTCTCACTTGTTTGTCTCTGCAGAAATGGAGATAAGAGAAGGTTTAGGGTTAGTTGGAATACTGTGAACATTGTGTCTGTATGAGTGTATCAAAAATACTTTGTGTGTGTGTGTTTGCGTGCGTGTGTGTGTTAATGCATCATATTTCCAGGTTCATGTGTCGCTGTGGGCATAAACTGCTGTGTGGTGATTGACAGCTCAGCTCTGTGGTTTGCCTCAAGGCCCTCAGGCAGATGGAGGAGGGATGAGGGGGGTGATAAATGGGAAGTTGTCTCCTTTTCTCTCGGTCTGTATTTTTCTACAATTCAATTTCAATTTAAGGGCTTTATTGGCAGGGGAAGCATATGGTTACATTGCCAAAGCAAGTGAAATAGATAATAAACAAAAGTGAAATAAACAATACAAATGTGCAGTAAACATTACACTCACAAAGGTTCCCAAGGTATAAAGACATTTCAAATGTCATATAATGTCTATATACAGTGTTGTAACGATGTGTAAATAGTTAAAATACAAAAGGGAAAATAAATAAGCATAAATATGGGTTGTATTTACAAAGGTGTTTGTTCTTCACTGGTTGCCCTTTTCTTGTGGCAACAGGCTACAAATCTTGCTGCTGTGATTGCACACTAGAGCTCGACCGATTAATTGGAATGTAATTTGTCACATACACCTGGTTAGCAGATGTTAATGCGAGTGTAGCGAAATGCTTGTGCTTCTAGTTCCGACAATGCAGTAATAACCAACGAGTAATTCCAAAACTACTACCTTATACACACAAGTGTAAAGGGATAAAAAATATGTTCTAGTTTGCAATGGGTTTTTTTGTGAATTCATTCCAATGTGTCAAGTAATTATCTGTTTGTTTTCTCATGGTTTAGTTGGGTCTAATTATTTTGCTGTCCTGGGGCTCTGTTTGTGAACAGAGCCCCAGGACCAGCTTGCTTAGGGGATTCTTCTCCAGGTTCATCTCTCTGTAGGTGATGGCTTTGTTATGGAAGGTTTGGGAATCACTTCCTTTTAAGTGGTTGTAGAATTTAACTACTCTTTTCTGGGAAATTGGCCTAATTCTGCTCTGCATGCATTATTTTGGTGTTTTACGTTGTACACTGAGGATATTTTTGCAGAATTCTGCATGCAGTCTGAATTTGGTGTTTGTCCCATTTTGTGAATTCTTGATTGGTTAGCGGACCCCAGACCTCACAACCATAAAGGACAATGGGTTCCATAACTGATTCAAATATTTTTTGCCAAATCCTAATAAGGTATGTCGACTTTTATGTTATTTTTAATAGCATAGAAGGCCCTTCTTTCCTTTTCGCTCATATCGTTCACAGCTTTGTGTAAATTACCTGTGGTGCTGATTTTTAGGCCGAGTAGTACAATAGTACAAACAACAGTATGCTCATACCGCTCAGGAAGGAGACGCGTTCTGTCTCCTAGAGATGAACATACTTTGGTGCTAAAAGTGCAAATCAATCCCAGAACAACAGCAAAGGACGTTGTGAAGATGCTGGAGGAAATGGGTACAAAAGTATCTATATCCACAGTAAATCTAGTCCTATATCGAGATAACCTGAAAGGCTGCTCAGCAAGGAAGAAGCCACTGCTTCAAAACCGCCATAAAAAAAAGCCAGACTACAGTTTGCAACTGTACATGGGGACAAAGAGGAAAATCAAAGTCAAGGTATTGGAGTGGCCATCATAAAGCCCTGACCTCAATCCTATAGAAAATGTGTGGGCAGAACTGAAAGAGCGTGTGCGAGCAAGTAGGCCTACAAACTTGACTCAGTTACACCAGCTCTGTCAGGAGGAATGGGCCAAAATTCACCCAACTTATTGTGGGAAGCTTGTGGAAGGCTACCCGAAATGTTTGACCCACGTTAAACAATTTAAAGGCAATGCTACCAAATACTAATTGAGTGTATGTAAACTTCTGATCCACTGGGAATGTGATGAAAGGAATAAAAGCTGAAATAAATCATTCTCTCTACTATTATTCTGACATTTCACATTCTTAAAATAAAGTGGTGATCCTAACTGACCTAAGACAGTGAATTTTTACTAGGATTAAATGTCAGGAATTGTGAAAAACTGAGTTTAAATGTAGTTGGTTAAGGTGTATGTAGACTTCAGACTTCAACTCTGTGTTTAGTTTTTTTGTGTGCTCTAGGGCAACGGTGTCTAGATGAAATTTGTATTTTTGGTCCTGGCAACTGTACCTTTTGAGGTTACTGTCAGGGCCTGACAGAATCTGTGCAGATGATCTAGATGCTGCTTTAGGTCCTCCTTGGTTAGGGACAGAAGCACCAGATCATCAGCAAACAGTAGACATTTTACTTCTAGTTGGGTGAGGCCGGGTGTTGCAGACTGTTCTAGTGCCCTCGCCAATTTGTTAATATATATATTGAAGAGGGTGGGGCTCAAGCTGCATCTCTGTCTCACCCCACGGCCCTTTCTCTCCCTTTCCTCTATACCTGTTGTTCTGGTTCTAACTTCTCCTCCTTTCCGTATCTCTTTCTCTCTGCTGGTGTCTCTACTGTCTGTCAGAATGATATGAGACAACAGTCAGGTAGACAGTGAGACAACAGTCAGGTAGACAGTTTTACAACAGTCAGGTAGACAGTGATGCAACAGTCAAGTAGACAGTGAGACAACAGTCAGGTAGACAGTTTTACAACAGTCAGGTAGACAGTGAGACAACAGTTAGGTAGACAGTGAGACAACAGTCAGGTAGACAGTGAGACAACTGTCAGGTAGACAGTGAGACAACAGTCAGGTAGACAGTGAGACTACAGTCAGGTAGACAGTGAGACTACAGTCAGGTAGACAGTGAGACTACAGTTAGGTAGACAGTGATGCAACAGTCAGGTAGACTGTGAGACAACAGTTAGGTAGACAGTGAGACAACAGTTAGGTAAACAGTGATGCAACAGTCAGGTAGACAGTGAGACAACAGTCAGGTAGACAGTGAGACTACAGTCAGGTAGACAGTGAGACTACAGTCAGGTAGACAGTGAGGCTACAGTCAGGTAGACAGTGAGACAACAGTCAGGTAGACAGTGAGACAACAGTCAGGTAGACAGTGAGACTACAGTCAGGTAGACAGTGAGACAACAGTCAGGTAGACGGTGAGACTACAGTCAGGTAGACGGTGAGGCTACAGTCAGGTAGACAGTGAGACAACAGTCAGGTAGACAGTGAGACTACAGTCAGGTAGACAGTGAGACTACAGTCAGGTAGACAGTGAGACAACAGTCAGGTAGACAGTGAGACTACAGTTAGGTAGACAGTGATGCAACAGTCAGGTGGACAGTGAGACAACAGTCAGGTAGACAGTGAGACAACAGTTAGGTAGACAGTGAGACTACAGTCAGGTAGACAGTGAGACTACAGTCAGGTAGACAGTGAGACTACAGTCAGGTAGACAGTGAGACAACAGTCAGGTAGACAGTGAGACAACAGTCAGGTAGACAGTGAGACTACAGTCAGGTAGCCAGTGAGGCTACAGTCAGGTAGACAGTGAGACAACAGTCAGGTAGACAGTGAGACTACAGTCAGGTAGACAGTGAGACTACAGTCAGGTAGACAGTGATGCAACAGTCAGGTGGACAGTGAGACTACAGTCAGGTAGACAGTGAGGCTACAGTCAGGTAGACAGTGAGACAACAGTCAGGTAGACAGTGAGACTACAGTCAGGTAGACAGTGAGACAACAGTCAGGTAGACAGTGAGACTACAGTCAGGTAGACAGTGAGACTACAGTCAGGTAGACAGTGAGGCTACAGTCAGGTAGACAGTGATGCAACAGTCAGGTAGACAGTGAGACTACAGTCAGGTAGACAGTGATGCAACAGTCAGGTAGACAGTGAGACTACAGTCAGGTAGACAGTGATGCAACAGTCAGGTGGACAGTGAGACTACAGTCAGGTAGACAGTGATGCAACAGTCAGGTGGACAGTGAGACTACAGTCAGGTAGACAGTGATGCAACAGTCAGGTAGACAGTGAGACTACAGTCAGGTAGACAGTGATGCAACAGTCAGGTGGACAGTGAGACTACAGTCAGGTAGACAGTGATGCAACAGTCAGGTGGACAGTGAGACTACAGTCAGGTAGACAGTGATGCAACAGTCAGGTGGACAGTGAGACGGTGGTTAGTTGAGCTTGGTTTGTTAGAGAGGGAGAGACAGATTAGTGTTTAATTGTGGATGACATTCTTTTATGGAAACCTCTCTAGTATCTGTTTCTCATACCCGTTAAAAGGAGCGGTTTGATGCCTGCCCAAAAAAGATAATGTGATAAACAGCCTATCTATCTCTTTGTCTCTGAGCATTACCTTGTGTGTCACTGGGTTTGATTAACGACACATTGAGTAGCGAGATGATTTAAGAGTTTCAAGTTATCGGATGAAGCTAAGAATGTATTTCTCAGAATGTTGGGGAATGAAACCTGTTTTGTGATGTCACTGATTTGATGATGTCATTGGGGTTGGCACAGGTATGAACAGGAGGTTATTCTTCTCTGCTGTCATTTGATTGACAGCTATGGATTGGGCCTACAGTCACACAGCTCAGAGACTAAGGTGTTCCCACCATGAGTAATATGTACGTGAAAATTACAGTTCATCCAAGTCACGTACACACATTCCCTCCAACACAACCCACCCACACATCATACAACACACAGCCTATTCACTGACCATTCATTCACTCATTGTAAGATATGGTCTTTGGCTTATCAACTAATTGAGAAAGGTGTATATCTTTGTGCCTTTAAGAACTCAGTTACAGAAATGCTCTCTAGACACCTGTATTTGTTACCCAATGTAATCATGTCATTCATGGACACTTTCACGGACACTAACACTAACTTTACTTATAGGTACTGTACCTGATATTCTATCAGATGTGTTGCTAACTGTCTAATATCAATGCTGACTGTTTGTACTAAATGCAGTGACCAATTAGGAAGAGTAAAGTCTATTGTAACACACTTCACCCATAATAACCTACTGTAGACACAGCAGGATGATGCAGTAAAAACAGGAGAGAGAACAGCAGGAGAGAGAACAGAGAGAACAGCAGGCTTTATTTACACTCCTAGATCTGTCCCTCTCCTATTTATTTACACTCCTAGATCTGTCCCTCTCCTATTTATTTACACTCCTAGATCTGTCCCTCTCCTATTTATTTACACTCCTAGATCTGTCCCTCTCCTCTTTATTTACACTCCTAGATCTGTCCCGCTCCTCTTTATTTACACTCCTAGATCTGTCCCTCTCCTCTTTATTTACACTCCTAGATCTGTCCCGCTCCTCTTTATTTACACTCCTAGATCTGTCCCTCTCCTCTTTATTTACACTCCTAGATCTGTACCTCTCCTCTTTATTTACACTCCTAGATCTGTCCCTCTCCTCTTTATTTACACTCCTAGATCTGTCCCTCTCCTCTTTATTTACACTCCTAGATCTGTCCCCTCTCCTCTTTATTTACACTCCTAGATCTGTCCCTCTCCTCTTTATTTACACTCCTAGATCTGTCCCCTCTCCTCTTTATTTACACTCCTAGATCTGTCCCTCTCCTCTATATTTACACTCCTAGATCTGTCCCTCTCCTCTTTATTTACACTCCTAGATCTGTCCCCTCTCCTCTTTATTTACACTCCTAGATCTGTCCCTCTTTTCTTTATTTACACTCCTAGATCTGTCCCTCTCCTCTTTATTTACACTCCTAGATCTGTCCCCTCTCCTCTTTATTTACACTCCTAGATCTGTCCCTCTCCTCTTTATTTACACCCCTAGATCTGTCCCTCTCCTCTTTATTTACACTCCTAGATCTGTCCCCTCTCCTCTTTATTTACACTCCTAGATCTGTCCCCTCTCCTCTTTATTTACACTCCTAGATCTGTCCCTCTCCTCTATATTTACACTCCTAGATCTGTCCCTCTTTTCTTTATTTACACTCCTAGATCTGTCCCTCTTTTCTTTATTTACACTCCTAGATCTGTCCCTCTTTTCTTTATTTACACTCCTAGATCTGTCCCCTCTCCTCACTTTTTACACTCCTAGATCGGACCTGCTCCTCTATGCATGGACAAAGAGATAAAACCTAGTAGGAAGAATAAACTACACAGAGCTAAAGAGACGGGGAGGGAGAACATAACCATGGCATAACTGGAATAGTTGGGTTCGCAAACCTGTGAAATAGTTTGAAGTAAAGCATACATACCTGTGAGCGTTTGAAGTAAAGCATACATACCTGTGAGTGTTTGAAGTAAAGCATACATACCTGTGAGTGTTTGAAGTAAAGCATACATACCTGTGAGTGTTTGAAGTAAAGCATACATACCTGTGAGTGTTTGAAGTAAAGCATACATACCTGTGAGTGTTTGAAGTAAAGCATACATACCTGTGAGTGTTTGAAGTAAAGCATACATACCTGTGAGTGTTTGAAGTAAAGCATACATACCTGTGAGTGTTTGAATTAAAGCATACATACCTGTGATCGTTTGAAGTAAAGCATACATACAGTGGGGGGCAAAAAAGTATTTATTCAGCCACCAATTGTGCAAGTTCTCCCACTTAAAAATATGAGAGAGGCCTGAAATTTTCATCATAGGTACACTTGAACTATGACAGACAAAATTTGAGAAAAAAAACCCCCAGAAAATCACATTTTAGGATTTTTAATGAATTTATTTGCAAATTATGGTGGAAAATAACTATTTGGTCAATAACAAAAGTTTATCTCAATACTTTGTTATATACCCTTTGTTGGCAATGACAGAGGTCAAACGTTTTCTGTAAGTCTTCACAAGGTTTTCACACACTGTTGCTGGTATTTTGGCCCATTCCTCCATGCAGATCTCCTATAGAGCAGTGATGTTTTGGGGCTGTTGCTGGGCAACACGGACTTTCAACTCCCTCCAAAGATTTTCTATGGGGTTGAGTTCTGGAGACTGGCTAGGCCACTCCAGGACCTTGAAATGCTTCTTACGAAGCCACTCCTTCGTTGCCCGGGCGGTGTGTTTGGGATCATTGTCATGCTGAAAGAACCAGCCACGTTTCATCTTCAATGCCCTTGCTGATGGAAGGAGGTTTTCACTCAAAATCTCACGATACATGGCCCCATTCATTCTTTCCTTTACACGGATCAGTCGTCCTGGTCCCTTTGCAGAAAAACAGCCCCAAAGCATGAGGTTTCCACCCCCATGCTTCACAGTAGGTATGGTGTTCTTT
Source organism: Oncorhynchus mykiss (assembly GCF_013265735.2). Classification (NCBI taxonomy): domain Eukaryota; kingdom Metazoa; phylum Chordata; class Actinopteri; order Salmoniformes; family Salmonidae; genus Oncorhynchus; species Oncorhynchus mykiss. The sequence continues at coordinate 81,182,008 of NC_048569.1, forward strand.
GGATGCAACTCAGCATTCTTTATCCTCCAAACACGACGAATTTAGTTTTTACCAAAAAGTTATATTTTGGTGTTATCTGACCATATGACATTCTCCCAATCTTCTTCTGGATCATCCAAATGCTCTCTAGCAAACTTCAGACGGGCCTGGACATGTACTGGCTTAAGCAGGGGGACACATCTGGCACTGCAGGATTTAAGTCCCTGGCGGCGTAGTGTGTTACTGATGGTAGGCTTTGTTACTTTGGTCTCAGCTCTCTGCAGGTCATTCACTAGGTCCCCCCGTGTGGTTCTGTGATTTTTGCTCACCGTTCTTGTGATCATTTTGACCCCACGGCGTGAGTTCTTGCGTGGGAGCCCCAGATCGAGGGAGATTATCAGTGGTCTTGTATGTCTTCCATTTCTTAATAATTGCTCCCACAGTTGATTTCTTCAAACCAAGCTGCTTACCTATTGCAGATTCAGTCTTCCCAGCCTGGTGCAGGTCTACAATTTTGTTTCTGGTGTCCTTTGACAGCTCTTTGGTCTTGGCCATAGTGGAGTTTGGAGTGTGACTATTTGAGGTTGTGGACAGGTGTCTTTTATACTGATAACAAGTTCAAACAGGTGCCATTAATACAGGTAACGAGTGGAGGAGAGAGGAGCCTCTTAAAGAAGAAGTTACAAGTCTGTGAGATACAGAAATCTTGCTTGTTTGTAGGTGACCAAATACTTATTTTCCACCATAATTTGCAAATAAATTCATTAGAAATCCTACAATGTGATTTTCTGGATTTTTTTTTCACATTTTGTCTGTCATAGTTGAAGTGTACCTATGATGAAAATGACAGGCCTCTCTCATCTTTTTAAGTGGGAGAACTTGCACAATTGGTGGCTGACTAAATACTTTTTTGCCCCACTGTACCTGTGAGCGTTTGAAGTAAAGCATACATACCTGTGAGTGTTTGAAGTAAAGCATACATACCTGTGAGTGTTTGAAGTAAAGCATACATACCTGTGAGTGTTTGAAGTAAAGCATACATACCTGTGAGTGTTTGAAGTAAAGCATACATACCTGTGAGTGTTTGAAGTAAAGCATACATACCTGTGAGTGTTTGAAGTAAAGCATACATACCTGTGAGTGTTTGAAGTAAAGCATACATACCTGTGAGTGTTTGAAGTAAAGCATACATACCTGTGAGCATTTGAATTAAAGCATACATACCTGTGAGTGTTTGAAGTAAAGCATACATACCTGTGAGCATTTGAATTAAAGCGGATGGATGCAGACTTGATAAGAGTACAGCTTCCCTAAGATGGGATGCTACCCGTACATCACCCACTAACGTACATCACATCACCCACATCAATTCAACACGTCATTCAGAGCAGTGTGTGTGTGTGTGTCAGGAATCTGTCATCGGGGTGATCTACAGGTGTAAACTTAGGGATGTCTGTAATTTTGGGGGTGAGACTAGCATAAGACGGTCATCAGAAACACACACTCTCACACACACACACACGTACACACAGACACAGACAAATATGTCACTAAATCTCTCATTAACCCATCCTGATTTAGAAGAGAGAGGGACTGTGACACTAATTCAATAGCAGTAGTGATGGGAGACTCAACTATCCGGATGGAGACTCAACTATCCGGTTCAGTGATGCTGGTTGACTAACTGACTGTACTTCATATCTACTGTGATAGGGTGACACATCTCACAGATCACATCACTCAGTGAACCAGCTAGATGCCTGCCTATAAAGATACTAGAGGCCATACAGTACCTGGGTTATGTGGGTTGTATAAGTTGGACGGGAGTTTTTCCTGTGACCTGACCAAGGAAAACTCTGGGCCAGTGCAGACCAAGGAGAACCCTATATGTGAGGTGTTCTAAGTTAAGGACTAATCCTCTATGCTAATACAACACAACCCTGATCCAAACCATGGTTGAATGATGATGGTGTTTTTGGATATATGTTGTCTCTTGGCCCTGCACTCCATATTACCATGGAGACAGTACTATTCTTCTGGCCAGAACATTATATTGTGAGAATATTATGTCTACTGTATGTATCCAAATATGGCTGTGGTTTCTGTCTTGTGTGTGTGGGTCAGAACTGGGAGGCTTGTCAGTCCTGCTGTTGGTTTTCATATTCCTCTACCCATATCTCTACCCTATCTTAATGACGAGAAAAGCAGGTGAAATACTCTGTGTGAGTATATGAGTGTGTGTGTTTGAATATGTGTGTGGCAATCAATCATTCCTTGGGCTCCAAAGAACCCTGAAAAACAACATCCACAGTGGGCCTGTTGTTTGTGTAATATCTGGTGCTTAACGAAGCTTGAATTATGGTCTTTATTTGAACGTTTCCGAGTATTAGGATGGAATTCCGTTTCCTCTCTAGATGTTCTACAGAGAGACCATTCAGCTGACTTGCATCCCAAATGGCACCCCATAAGGCTCTGGTCAAAAGTAGTGCACTATGTATGGAATAGGGTGTCATTTGGGCTGCAGACTACACTCCTCTTGGAGCCGGAGAAGACAGTCACACTACCTCTCATTTTAGGACTGTTTCATTTCATGGGTTATGGTTTTCATAATACCTCTTGAATGTGCTGCTCCAAAAGAAAAGTGATCTATCAACAACAACAAAAAATGTACTTTTGAAGTCCACAATTGTATGTGTTGATTCATGAATTGAAGGGGGAAAGGAAATGGGATGCCTAGTTAGTTAGACAACTGAATGCATTCAACCTAAATGTTTTCTGCACTTTATCGGATTCAGAGTCCTGCTATTTTGAGTTATTAAGAGCTGCTATACTCAAGGCACCTCAACTGTTATGAGGTTACAATTACTGACATGCATGGTTATTATTTAGACTCCCAATATAATAGTTTAGAATAGAATATTACAGTTTAGATCACTTGATAGCTGGCTGGTCTTTAGAGAGCTAGAGGTTTAGAGAGCTAGTCGTTGTTAGTCTGGTTCTGACAGTGTTGTGGTGAGAGGCCAGGGGGAAGCCAGGGTGGTGGGTAGGACGTGAGGCCAGGAGGAGTGCGCCGTCTTGGGCTGGGCCAGGGCAGCAGACCAGAGATCTGGATGGATGGAGGAGGCTGCACGCTGTCAGACCCTTTAATAGGGTGGAGTTCTATTTCAATCTTACTATAGCTGTTAAGAAGAGAACAGGTTATGGCAGCCTGTTAGTCTTAGGCTTTTAGAAATGTTTTTACTCTAATAAACGATTTATAGCTTAAAATATGACCCTATTAGGGTGTGGTACCTGGCCTCAATACGTCAAAATGTATCACTTTGTTTATTGCAGGTCATTTATTCTCAATAATTGGTCAATTGTGTCATTATTTCTTATGGTCCTTTGACAAAGACTTTATCTTGGCATTTGACACATGTTATTTGCTGTTAGTGTATGTTGGAGTTCATGGATTCATTCCTCACAATGATTCCTCAGATATTTTGTCACAGAAAAAAGAGATGAGAAGGGAAACGAGAGGTTACTAAGCTGCCATATATAAGAAGCCATATATAGGGAAGCCATATATAGGGAAGCCATTTTGGACGCATTCAGCCAGTTTGGAGACGTTGTTTGATTGAGGTGAACGTCTGAAAACCAGACGGACATAAAGAACCTACTGCTTATTTTATGAGCAACTTGATTTATCCACTGAACAAGCTTTGTTGAGCAGCACCCTGTTCCGCTCGGCGGTAAAATTTACGAGGTTTGACACGCCAAACTGGCTATCAGTACTAGTGGCTATGGATGTTTGGCAGCGAACCATTCTACTTTCACACAAAGGAAGCATGAAATATTCACATTATTTTAAAAGGTTTCCGTATATTAGGGAGGAATTTGATGTCCTTTCCAAGACTCGGGAGGTTACACTGGAGCCATTCACGCTCCTTCACCTGGAATTCTGCTTTCTGGAAGTATCTGGAATGATCCCTGTTATGTGACCAGACTGTTCCCTATATAGTGCACTACTTTTGACCAGAGCCGTATGGGTACTGTTCAAAAGTAGTACACTATTATAGGGAATAGGGTGCCATTTGGGACGCAAACCAGGCTTCCCAAAATCACCACAGGGGATGTTATTACGAGATTTGATGCTTTATCATTATTCAGTCCAATGTTGTTTGTTTGGCATTTTTAATTTCCACAGATGTCAACTTCCCAAAAGTGCTGAAGGTTTAACACCTAACTTACTAAGGTGACAGTTGCATGCCCAAGGAAAACTTTGCCAGCCTACTTAAAGTGTGGGCAGTGTCCCCTTCTTTTGGGGAAAGCCACCTTTTTCTAGTCAGCCTAGGCAGGAGCTCAGTGACACCTCTGAGTAACGAGTCTCTCTCCTGACCTGATGTATCTCTTTACACCCTCATCCTTGTCGCTGCAGCGATGAGAGGCTGTGTGTGTCAGAGCGTTGCTGTGGTGACGACAGCTCGGCTCTCTGTTGGTTATCGCTGGAGTCACATTTCATACAGCTGCTTATCTGATGCTGCCATGTCAGCCCCACACTTCGTCCCAGCTAGTTTACATTATCACTCTCTACCTCCCTCTCGTCCTTCATCCCTCGCTCTGTCATTCTCTCTCTCTCACACCCTCCCGCCGTCCTCTCCCTTCGTCTCTACCTACCTACCTCCGAAGGTCAGCATCCCGGAGTCGCCTCTTCATGTAGTACCAAAAAAAGTGTTAAAGAAATCAAAATAGATTTTAGAATTTAGATTATTCAAAGTAGCCATCCTTTGCATTGATGACAGCTTTGCATACTCTTGGCATCCTCTCAACCAGCTTCATGAATGGTTTTCCAACAGTCTGGAAGGAGTTCCCACGTATAGGTTTCCAAGTAGCGAAGCGGTCAAAGGCACCGCATCTCAGTGCAAGAGGTGTCACTACAGTCCCTGCTTCTAAACCAGGCTGTATCACATCCGGACGTGATTGGGAGTCCCATAGGGCGGCGCACAATTGGCCCAGCATCTTCCGGATTTGGCTGGGGTACGCCGTCATTGTAAATAAAAATGTAAAAAACAAATGATAGTCCCACTAAGCGCAATCCAGATAGGGATCGCGTATTGCTGCAGAATGCTGTGGTAGCCATGCTAGTTAAGTGTGCCTTGAATTCTAAATAAATCACTGACAGTGTCACCAGCAAAGCACCATCACACCACCTCCTCCATGCTTCACAGTGAGAACCACACATGCAGAGATCATCCATTCACCTACTCCGCGTCTCACAAAGACACGGAGGTTGGAACCAAAAATCTCACATTTGGATTCATCAGACCAAAGGACAGATGTCCACCGGTCTAATGTCCATTGCTCGTGTTTCTTGGCCCAAGCAAGTCTCGTCTTCTTATTGGTGTCCTTTAGTAGTGGTTTCTTTTCAGCAATTCGACCATGAAGGCCTGATTATCATCTGAACACTTGATGTTGAGATGTGTCTGTTACTTGAATACTGTGAAGCATTTATTTGGGCTGCAATCTGAGGTGCAGTTAATTGCCGATTCTGATGCTGGTACCTCTAATGAACTTATCCTCTGCAGCAGAGGTAACTCTGGGTCTTTCTTTCCTGTGGCGGTCCACATGAGAGCCAGTTTTATCATAGTGCTTGATGGTTTTTGTGACTACACTTGAAGAAACTTTCAAAGGTCTTGAAATTTTCCGGATTGACGGACCGTCATATCTTAAAGTAATGGTGGCCTGTCATTTGTCTTTGCTTATTTGAGCTGTTCTTGCCTTAATATAAACGTAGTATTTTACAAAATAGAGCTATATTCTGTATACCACCCCTACCTTGTCACAACACAACTGATTGGCTCAAATGCATTAAGAAGGAAAGACATTTCACAGATGAACTTTTAGCAAAGCACACTTGTTAATTGAAATGCATTCCATGTAACTACCTCATGAAGCTGGTTGAGAGAATTCCAATTCCATATGTGTTGTTTCATAGTTTTGATGTCTTCACTATTATTCTACAATGTATAAAATATAAAAATGTTTTTTTTAAACCTGGAATGAGTAGGTGTCCCCAAACCTTTGACTGGTACTGTATATTACCTATCTCTGTTCTTCTCACTCACTCACTAACACACACACACACACACACACACACACACACACACACACACACACACACACACATACACACACACATACACACAGCCCAGATGTCCCTTGTGGGCATCCATACTTACCAGCTTTATTCTAGGAGTAGTTTCCTATCCCTGGTCCAGTTCATATAGCCACCTATCTAAACTTGTAGTAGTATTTTTTAAATTTTTTTTATTTACCTTTATTTAACTAGGCAAGTCAGTTAAGAACAAATTCTTATTCTCAATGACGGCCTAGGAACAGTGGGTTAACTGCCTGTTCAGGGGCAGAACGACAGATTTGTACCTTGTCATTTGTACCTTGCAACCTTCCGGTTACTAGTCCAACGCTCTAACCACTAGGCTACCCTGCCGCCCCGTCATGGCCGAATGTGCTCACTTTCGCTCAGATATCATAATTAACATGGCGTATGTAATGGTAGAATTGCAGGAACATAGCTGTACAACTGCACACGTTTTTTTTTTGTAAAGCAAATTTATGTTTACCTTTTTGTTTATAAAATGCTTTTCCTGCAAACATATCCCTCTGTATGTATTAAGTTATAGTTTTTAATCCCGGGCTCAGTTAATATGAGTTAATATGCAGAGGCTAATTGTATATCTAATAGGCTATGTGTTTGTAGATGACTGAGGAGAATGATGCTACAGCAACCAATGTGATAATGTCTGGGGTCGTTTTTGCTTGTTTTTCCTGTTCTCCAAATAGCATTTGAAAGTTTGTAAATTGTATAGAAATTCTGTAAATGAGCTTCAACTTTCAAAAAAATATCTTGGAATAACAAAAACAACTGACTCTGTCCAGGTCTCACTAAAACTCAAACCCTGGCTACGGCCCTGATGCAAAAGCTCTTTGGTACCACTTGTAACCTGAGTCACTAATATGGATCAATGTTCCCTTTTATGAATGGAACACAGATAGAGTGCAAGCACAAACAACAGTTGCACTTTTTCTCATTGTCATCTAGTGGCAGGAGGCATGCTGTGGCTCTCAGGGCTGTGCAGGGCATTTGTCTGAGTCATCTTACAGGTCAAGGGTCATAGAGCTGTCCTTCAGGGTCGAGAGAGAAGACAGAGGGTTTCTGAAGGAGGGATACCACTCCCTGGTCGGTCACCACGCGTGAACTGATGTGATTGTGGATTTAGAGACGGGAAACAGGGGGAGAGGGCTGAGAAATGGAATTGACCTTTAACCTCTAGAGGTGGCTGTAATGTGATCCTGTATCTCGATTGTGGCAAGAGGGAAAGGGAGGGGTATCGAGACGGGTGTGGAAGGGGAAAGGGAAGAGGGAGGGTAGTAGCAGCCAAGGTAAGTGATAAGAACTTCCTGTGGTCAGTGTCGGTGCAAATCTCACACACACACACACACACACATAACTTTAAGATACAAACACAATGAAACGTACAAAGTACACAACATAAACAAACACTGCCACATACATACGCACATTCTCTTGCCACACACCCAGACCACACACAACCACCAGACAATGTGACAACACCACTGCAACAACACACAGCTCTCACACACACACCAGCAGGACTACAACAATACAGCTTAACCTCAACCAACCCTGCTACTACTGCTGCATAGACGTACGTTATGCAAAAACATTATTTTTTGGCTCAAATCTGAGTAGGACATCGTCAACTCCAAAAGCTTTAAAAGCCAAATAATTGAAATGACTGACTGATCATTTAAATCACAGAGCCTTTGTTCTGTTCATCTCCCTCCAGCACAAGACTGTTTATTTTCTTTAGGAGACTTTTATTGTCCACCACAATTAGATTTCAGGTAAATATGAAAATGAGAACGTGCTTATCTCTGCTGAACACAAATTATAAAGAAAAGACAAACGTCACACCGCTTAACAGCCAAGCGCCATGCAAAACTGACACATAGGCGTTGCGTCACCGCTAACCTATAAAGATTTGAGTAGTACTTAGAAACAGGGAGACAGAGTATATGAAGAGAAAGTAGAGATAATTAAAAATAATGGAGGTTATGGCATAGTGTAATTTGCCCCAGTCAGTACCCAATCACATCGCACTTCCTCAATCTATCTGACAAGTTGTGGAGATAACTTTTGATTTATTGAAGAACTCACTACAACCACTGTAACGTCAGGTAGAGCTTTATTAAAGAACTCACTACAACCACTGTAACGTCAGGTAGAGCTTTATTAAAGAACTCACTACAACCACTGTAACGTCAGGTAGAGCTTTATTAAAGAACTCACTACAACCACTGTAACGTCAGGTAGAGCTTTATTAAAGAACTCACTACAACCACTGTAACGTCAGGTAGAGCTTTATTAAAGAACTCACTACAACCACTGTAATGTCAGGTAGAGCTTTATTAAAGAATTCACTACAACCACTGTAACGTCAGGTAGAGCTTTATTAAAGAACTCACTACAACCACTGTAACGTCAGGTAGAGCTTTATTAAAGAACTCACTACAACCACTGTAATGTCAGGTAGAGCTTTATTAAAGAACTCACTACAACCACTGTAACGTCAGGTAGAGCTTTATTAAAGAACTCACTACAACCACTGTAATGTCAGGTAGAGCTTTATTAAAGAACTCACTACAACCACTGTAACGTCAGGTAGAGCTTTATTAAAGAACTCACTACAACCACTGTAACGTCAGGTAGAGCTTTATTAAAGAACTCACTACAACCACTGTAACGTCAGGTAGAGCTTTATTAAAGAACTCACTACAACCACTGTAATGTCAGGTAGAGCTTTATTAAAGAACTCACTACAACCACTGTAATGTCAGGTAGAGCTTTATTAAAGAACTCACTATAACCACTGTAACGTCAGGTAGAGCTTTATTAAAGAACTCACTACAACCACTGTAATGTCAGGTAGAGCTTTATTAAAGAACTCACTACAACCACTGTAATGTCAGGTAGAGCTTTATTAAAGAACTCACTACAACCACTGTAACGTCAGGTAGAGCTTTATTAAAGAACTCACTACAACCACTGTAATGTCAGGTAGAGCTTTATTAAAGAACTCACTACAACCACTGTAACGTCAGGTAGAGCTTTATTAAAGAACTCACTACAACCACTGTAATGTCAGGTAGAGCTTTATTAAAGAACTCACTACAACCACTGTAATGTCAGGTAGAGCTTTATTAAAGAACTCACTACAACCACTGTAACGTCAGGTAGAGCTTTATTAAAGAACTCACTACAACCACTGTAACGTCAGGTAGAGCTTTATTAAAGAACTCACTACAACCACTGTAATGTCAGGTAGAGCTTTATTAAAGAACTCACTACAACCACTGTAACGTCAGGTAGAGCTTTATTAAAGAACTCACTACAACCACTGTAATGTCAGGTAGAGCTTTATTAAAGAACTCACTACAACCACTGTAACGTCAGGTAGAGCTTTTTTAAAGAACTCACTACAACCACTGTAACGTCAGGTAGAGCTTTATTAAAGAACTCACTACCACCACTGTAACGTCAGGTAGAGCTTTATTAAAGAACTCACTACAACCACTGTAACGTCAGGTAGAGCTTTATTAAAGAACTCACTACAACCACTGTAACGTCAGGTAGAGCTTTATTAAAGAACTCACTACAACCACTGTAATGTCAGGTAGAGCTTTATTAAAGAACTCACTACAACCACTGTAACGTCAGGTAGAGCTTTTTTAAAGAACTCAGGTAGAGCTTTATTAAATAACTCACTACAACCACTGTAATGTCAGGTAGAGCTCTGACTGCAGCCTTATTTAAACGTACAGCCTCCCTTAGGCCTGTTGCTGCTCACAAAGCTTTTTCAATTTGTCCATTTGCCTGCCTGTGTGTGTTTAAACCTATATCACACCTTGTCAGTCTAGAAGGGAGAGACTCCATAAGGTTTTATAGCTCTGAGTTGGGAAGTGGAAGGTTTCAGAGAGGGGGTAGAGAAAGAAACCAGAGAGAGGGAGAGAGAAGGGGGGAGAAAGATAGAGAGAAAAACACAGAGAAAAACAGAGATATACAGAGGGGGGGAGAGAGAAAAACACAGAGTACAACAGAGATATACAGAGGGGGGAGAGAGAAAAACACAGAGAACAACAGAGATATACAGAGGGGGGAGAGATAAAAATATATAGAGAAAAACAGAGATATACAGAGGGGGAGAGAGAAAAACACAGAGAACAACAGAGATATACAGAGGGGGGAGAGATAAAAATATAGAGAGAAAAACAGAGATATACAGAGGGGGAGAGAGAAGAACACAGAGAACAACAGAGATATACAGAGGGGGGAGAGAGAAAGATAGAGAGAAAAACACAAAGAACAACAGAGATATACAGAGGGGGGAGAGAGAAAAACACAGAGAAAAACAGAGATATACAGAGGGGGGAGAGAGAAAAACACAGAGAACAACAGAGATATACAGAGGGGGGAGAGAGAAAAACACAGAGAAAAACAGAGATATACAGAGGGGGGAGAGAGAAAAACACAGAGAACAACAGAGATATACAGAGGGGGGAGAGAGAAAAACACGGAGAACAACAGAGATATACAGAGGGGAGAGAGAAAAACACAGAGAACAACAGAGATATACAGAGGGGGGAAAGAGAAAAACACAGAGAACAACAGAGATATACAGAGGGGGAGAGAGAGAAACACAGAGAACAACAGAGATATACAGAGGGGGGAGAGAGAAAAACACAGAGAACAACAGAGATATACAGAGGGGGGAGAGAGAGAGAGTGACTGTTAGAGGAAGAGAGACACTTGGCTTTGCAATGATTTACTGGTTAATTGGGACTCGTTAAAGATGTCTGTAATTGAAGCCGTAAAAGGTCTGGCGGTTTGCCAAACGCTGCTGGGTTCAGTTGTAACAAGGCTCTGCAGGGAGCAGCTCTGCTCATGTCTGTCTGCCGAGGGCACAGGACCTCACCTTACCTGAGAGGCTCTGGAAAAACTAGCTCTACTGAGTCTGCATGTATGACTAGTGTAGCTACTAGCAGAACAGTCAACTCTAAGCCTCTTTGTGGAACTGGATGTCTGTGTATAGTGAATATCTAATGTATGTCTGTGTAAGTGTGTGTGTGTAAGTGTGTATGTGTAAGTGTGTATGCTTGTAAGTGTGAATCTAGTGTGTCCAGTGTTTGAGTATGTATCCAGTGTGTGTAGAGTTCGGGTGTAGTTTTAGTGTGTGTCTGACTCTGTGTGAGTCTGTGTCTGCGTGTCTAATCTGTGAGTCTGTGTCTGTGTGTCTAATCTGTGAGTCTGTGTCTGCGTGTCTAATCTGTGAGTCTGTGTCTGCGTGTCTAATCTGTGAGTCTGTGTCTGCGTGTCTAATCTGTGAGTCTGTGTCTGCGTGTCTAATCTGTGAGTCTGTGTCTGCATATCTAATCTGTGAGTCTGTGTCTGCATATCTAATCTGTGAGTCTGTGTCTGCATGTCTAATCTGTGAGTCTGTGTCTGCGTGTCTAATCTGTGAGTCTGTGTATGCGTGTCTAATCTGTGAGTCTGTGTCTGCGTGTCTAATCTGTGAGTCTGTGTCTGCGTGTCTAATCTGTGAGTCTGTGTCTGCGTATCTAATCTGTGAGTCTGTGTCTGCGTGTCTAATCTGTGAGTCTGTGTCTGCGTGTTTGATCTGTGAGTCTGTGTCTGCGTGTTTGATCTGTGAGTCTGTGTCTGCATATCTAATCTTTGAGTCTGTGTCTGCGTATCTAATCTGTGAGTCTGTGTCTGCGTGTTTGATCTGTGAGTCTGTGTGTGCATATCTAATCTTTGAGTCTGTGTCTGCGTATCTAATCTGTGAGTCTGTGTCTGCGTGTCTAATCTGTGAGTCAGTGTCTGCGTGTTTGATCTGTGAGTCTGTGTCTGCGTATCTAATCTGTGAGTCTGTGTCTGCGTGTCTGATCTGTGAGTCTGTGTCTGCGTGTTTGATCTGTGAGTCTGTGTGTGCATATCTAATCTGTGAGTCTGTGTCTGCGTGTCTAATCTGTGAGTCTGTGTCTGCGTGTCTGATCTGTGAGTCTGTGTCTGATCTGTGAGTCTGTGTCTGCGTGTTTGATCTATGTGTCTGTGTCTGCATGTCTAATCTGTGAGTCTGTGTATGCGTGTCTAATCTGTGAGTCTGTGTCTGCGTGTCTAATCTGTGAGTCTGTGTCTGCGTGTCTAATCTGTGAGTCTGTGTCTGATCTGTGAGTCTGTGTCCGTGTGTTTGATCTGTGAGTTTGTGTCTGCGTGTCTAATCTGTGAGTCTGTGTCTGCGTGTCTAATCTGTGAGTCTGTGTCTGCGTGTCTAATCTGTGAGTCTGTGTACGTGTTTAATCTGTGAGTCTGTGTACGTGTGTTATCTGTGTATGTGTGACTGTAAATGTTGAAGTATCCTAGTGTGTACAGTGTGTGTCTGGTATTTCCTGAAGGAGTTTCCTCCTACTGTCGCAGCCTTAGCCCTGGGCCCCTCAGCAGTCCAACCCACAACCTGACTGACCCGGTACTACTCCCTGAGAGGGAGAGAGAATGGTGGAGGCAGGGTGGGTGGGTGGGAGTGAGGGAAGAGGGGAGGGAAGGTGGCAGAGAAGGGGGGGGTAGAAGGGGTGTATTATAAGGGGACAGACCGGGGTGTTAAAGCTGGAATCCTTAATGGTGAATGTACCACCTCCATTTGGGATATTACAACAACAAAGAAGATACTGCAAACAACCAACACTGTTTATTCCCCTCAGACATCATTACACGCGTGATAGAACAGCAGCGAATGTAGGACAATGTTTTTATCTACGATGCCCGACGCTCCCCACCTCTGTCTAGTCAACAAAAACAAAAACGGACGTGGAGCGGACAGTGGCTCAGTTTCCCCATCATGCGGATTCCATCTTTAAAGTATAGACTATGAGGGAGGAGAGTGAGTCACAGAATGGTGAGTGACAGAAGGGTGAGTGACTGACTGACTGACAGAGGTTGTTCAAACAGGTAGAATTCTCTCCGGCGGCTTTTGGCTATAGGCAGGTATCCAGGGGAGGGAGGGAGAGAGAGAGAGTGTTTTAAAAAATATATAAATATTTTTAATCTATCTGTGTACGCCTGCCCTGTTTGTGTGTTAGTGTTCTGATGGATGGACATGTCTTCAGCACCTTGTAGTAATTACTTGGCAGTGCTCTGCCAGAGGGAGGGAGGGAGTGTCCTCAGCATCTCTCAGTAATTACTTGGCAGTGCTCTGCCAGATGGAGGGAGGGAGTATCCTCAGCGTCTCTCAGTAATTACTTGTCAGTGCTCTGCCAGACGGAGGCAGGGAGTGTCCTCAGCATCTCTCAGTAATTACTTGGCAGTGCTCTGCCAGATGGAGGGAGAAGGTGTCCTCAGCATCTCTCAGTAATTACTTGGCAGTGCTCTGCCAGATGGAGGGAGGGAGTGTCCTCAGCATCTCTCAGTAATTACTTGTCAGTGCTCTGCCAGATGGAGGGAGGGAGTGTCCTCAGCATCTCTCAGTAATTACTTGGCAGTGCTCTGCCAGATGGAGGGAGGGAGTATCCTCAGCGTCTCTCAGTAATTACTTGTCAGTGCTCTGCCAGACGGAGGCAGGGAGTGTCCTCAGCATCTCTCAGTAATTACTTGGCAGTGCTCTGCCAGATGGAGGGAGGGAGTATCCTCAGCATCTCTCAGTAATTACTTGGCAGTGCTCTGCCAGATGGAGGGAGGGAGTATCCTCAGCATCTCTCAGTAATTACTTGGCAGTGATCTGCCAGATGGAGGGAGGGAGTGTCCTCAGCATCTCTCAGTAATTACTTGGCAGTGCTCTGCCAGATGGAGGGAGGGAGTGTCCTCGGCATCTCTCAGTAATTACTTGGCAGTGCTCTGCCAGATGGAGGGAGGGAGTGTCCTCAGCATCTCTCAGTAATTACTTGGCAGTGCTCTGCCAGATGGAGGGAGGGAGTGTCCTCAGCATCTCTCAGTAATTACTTGGCAGAGCTCCGGGAGATAGAGGTAGCAAGAGTGCATTCAGCATCCAGGAGAGAAGAGGAGTGTGGGCCAGAATTCCTGTGCTATCAGACAGCCGTAATCGAACCACGACCTGGCGAGAGAAATCTGCTCCAACCTCTCGCTCTCTTTCTCTCTCTCTCTCTCTCTCTCTCTCTCTCTCTCTCTCTCTCTCTCTTACTCTCTCTCTTACTCTCTCTTTCTCTCTCTTACTCTATCTTTCTCTCTCTCTCTTACTCTCTTTCTCTCTCTTTCTCTCTCTCTTACTCACTCTTTCTCTCTCTTTCTCTCTCTCTCTTACTCTCTCTTACTCTCTCTCTCTCTCTCTCTTACTCTCTCTCTTACTCTCTCTCTCTCTCTCTTACTCTCTCTTTCTCTCTTTCTCTCTCTCTCTTACTCTCTCTTTCTCTCTCTCTCTTTCTCTCTCTCGCTTACTCTCTCTCTCTCTCTCTCTCTCTCTCTCTCTCTCTCTCTCTCTCTCTCTCTCTCTCTCTCTCTCAGGCCCTTGTCTCTTCTCATATCTCTGTCTGTCTGTAGAGCTCAATGCACCAGGCCTCTGGGCTGTCGGACACTCAGAGCCACCCTGTGAAAGGTGTAGAGGATTTGGGTATGCTCCCATCTCCAGCCCCAGGCTCCCACCTTGGCCCACTTCTCCTGTTGGGGTCTGGTTTATTCCATGTATTTATTCATTAAACCTAATGCATTATGTTGACATTTTGGCAAGTTTTAGTTAAAGAGAGATTTGCTGACTCATCATCATGTTGACAGATGGTTCTCATGAATGAAGGATCCTTAAAGTTCTTCAACACCTGGAAAGTGCAGGACATACTGTTTTTGAAAGACTCCAGCCAACCAAATCATAGACTCTGCTACCGCACTGCAGGCAGTACCGATGCACCAAGTCTGGAACCAACAGGACTTTGAACAGCTTCTACCCCAAAGCCATAAGACCGCTAAATAGTTAACCAAATAGCTACCCAGACTATCTGCACCCTTTTGGCACTAACTTTTTTTGTCTCATCACATACGCTGCTGCTACTGTTTATTGTCTATCCTGTTGCCTAGTCACTTTATCCCTACCTATATGTACATATCTACCACAATTACCCCGTACACCTGCACATCGACTCTCTACTGGTACCCTGTGTATATAGCCATGTTATCGTTCCTCATCGACTCTACTGGTACCCTGTGTATATAGCCATGTTATCGTTACTCCGTGTGTGTATATAGCCATGTTATCGTTACTCAGTGTGTATATAGCTATGTTATCGTTACTCATTGTGTATATAGCCATGTTATCGTTATTCAGTGTGTATATAGCCATGTTATCGTTACTCAGTGTGTATATAGCCATGTTACCATTACTCAGTGTGTATATAGCCATGTTATCGTTACTCAGTGTGTATATAGCTATGTTATCGTTACTCATTGTGTATATAGCCATGTTATCGTTATTCAGTGTGTATATAGCCATGTTATCGTTACTCAGTGTGTATATAGCCATGTTATCGTTACTCAGTGTGTATATAGCCATGTTATCGTTACTCCGTGTGTATTTAGCCATGTTATCGTTGCTCAGTGTGTATATAGCCATGTTATCGTTACTCATTGTGTATATAGCCATGTTATCGTTATTCAGTGTGTATATAGCCATGTTATCGTTACTCATTGTGTATATAGCCATGTTATCGTTACTCATTGTGTATATAGCCATGTTACCATTACTCAGTGTGTATTTAGCCATGTTATCGTTACTCATTGTGTATATAGCCATGTTATCGTTACTCATTGTGTATATAGCCATGTAATCGTTACTCAGTGTGTATTTAGCCATGTTATCGTTACTCAGTGTGTATATAGCCATGTTATCGTTACTCAGTGTGTATATAGCCATGTTATCGTTACTCAGTGTGTATATAGCCATGTTATCGTTACTCATTGTGTATATAGCCATGTTATCGTTACTCATTGTGTATATAGCCATGTTATCGTTACTCAGTGTGTATTTAGCCATGTTATCGTTACTCAGTGTGAATATAGCCATGGTATCGTTACTCAGTGTGTATTTAGCCATGTTATCGTTACTCAGTGTGTATATAGCCATGTTATCGTTACTCAGTGTGTATATAGCCATGTTATCGTTACTCAGTGTGTATTTAGCCATGTTATCGTTACTCAGTGTGTATATAGCCATGTTATCGTTACTCAGTGTGTATATAGCCATGTTATCGTTACTCAGTGTGTATATAGCCATGTTATCGTTACTCATTATGTATATAGCCATGTTATCGTTACTCATTATGTATATAGCCATGTTATCGTTACTCAGTGTGTATTTAGCCATGTTATCGTTACTCAGTGTGTATATAGCCATGTTATCGTTACTCAGTGTGTATATAGCCATGTTATCGTTACTCATTGTGTATATAGCCATGTTATCGTTACTCATTGTGTATATAGCCATGTTATCGTTACTCATTATGTATATAGCCATGGTATCGTTACTCAGTGTGTATATAGCCATGTTATCGTTACTCATTATGTATATAGCCATGTTATCGTTACTCATTATGTATATAGCCATGGTATCGTTACTCAGTGTGTATATAGCCATGTTATCGTTACTCATTATGTATATAGCCATGTTATCGTTACTCATTATGTATATAGCCATGTTATCGTTACTCATTATGTATATAGCCATGTTATCGTTACTCATTGTGTATATAGCCATGTTATCGTTACTCATTATGTATATATTATTACGTGATTTACTTTTCTATTATTTCTCCATTTGTTTTCTCTCTGCATTGTTGGGAAGTTCCCATAAGCATTATACTGTTAGTCTATACCTTACATTTTATTTGATTTAAATTTCACCCCTTTAGTCTGACTTTAGCTCTTTCTCATTGGTGAAAAAATCTATTCTGTCCTCCTCTCAGATAATTGGTCTCATCTTCATCTCAGGCAGTTGGTCTCGTCTTCCTCTCAGGCAGTTGGTCTCGTCTTCCTCTCAGGCAGTTGGTCTCGTCTTCCTCTCAGGCAGTTGGTCTCGTCTTCCTCTCAGGCAGTTGGTCTCGTCTTCCTCTCAGGCAGTTGGTCTCGTCTTCCTCTCAGGCAGTTGGTCTCGTCTTCCTCTCAGGCAGTTGGTCTCGTCTGGTTCAGGGTTTACTGATACATAGAGTACATGTTTTATGATGTCACAATGAAATTGCCCATCTCCTTTCTTTGCCTTCATCCTTTAAATGGTCATAGGGAATGGAGTGGAAAAAGATAGGGTGAGAGTCACGAGAAAGACAGGAAAGGAGGGAAGGAAGGAAAGGAATTTAGGAAAGCGAGAGAGAGGTGAAGCATTGGCACTGCCTGAGTCAGATTTATAGTGGCATTTGTAACTCTGTGCCAGTTGTACTGTTTGTTTAAATGTACACATACACAGTATCCCACCATGTTATAGTATGGCAATCTTCCAACTCATTCTGTAGCAAACCCACACTTGTGAGTCTGTCTGTCTGTCTGTCTGTGCGTGTGTGTGTACACGTCTGTGTGTGTACATACGTTCGTGTGTGTGTACACGTTTGTGTGTGTGTACACGTGTGTGTGTGTGGGTGGGTGGGTTTACACATGTGTACATGTGTGTGTACAGGTGTGTGTGTGTGTGCACGGGTATGGGTGTGTGTGTGTGTACACAGGTGTGTGGGCACGTGTGTGTGTGTACTGTGTGTGTGTACACATGTGTACACGTGTGTGTACACGTGTGCGTGTGTGTGTGTATGTGTGTGTGTACACGTCTGTGTGTGTACATATGTGCGTGTGTATGTGGGTGGGTGGGTGGGATTACACATGTGTACATGTCTGTGTGTTTACAGGTGTGTGTGTACACGTGTGTTTACAGGTGTGTGTTTACAGGTGTGTGTTTACAGGTGTGTGTGTGTGTGTGTGTGTGTGTGTGTGTATATGTACACATTTGTGTGTGTGTGTACATACGCATGTGTGTGTACACGTGGGTGGGTGTGTACACGGGTGTGTGTGTGTGTGTGTGTGTGTGTGTGTGTGTGTGTGTACACAGGTGTGTGTACACGGTGTGTGTGTGTACACATGTGTGTGTGTGTGTGTTTGTGTATGTGTGTACACGGGTGTGTGTGTGTGTGTACGTGTGTTTGTGTACACATGTGTGTGTGTACAAGTGAGTGTGTGTGTGTGTGTGTGTGTGTGTGCTTGCGTGTGCACGTGTGTGTACACGTGCGTGTGTACTGTGTGTGTACACGTGTGGGGGTGTACTGTGTGTACACGTGTGGGGGTGTACATGTAAGTATGTGTACAAGTATGTGTACATGCGTGTGTGTGTACACGTGTGTGTGTACATACGTGTGTGTGTATGTGGGTGGATAGGTAGGTGGGATTACACATGTGTACACGTGTGTGTGTGTACACGGGTGTGTGTACATGTGTGTGTGTGTGTGTGTGTTTGTACATGTGTGTGTACACGTTTGTGTGTGCATGTGTGTGTACACGTGTATGTGTGTGTACACGTCTGTGTGTGTGTGTGGCTCATGTTTCCTGCTGTGTAATCTGAGTGTCTGAAAGAATGTGTTGAACCACGTCTGAATCCACTTCACAGTACATGCCCATGTATTATACTGTAAACAGCTGTGTTACCATACTTAGATCAACCACTCTCTCAAACACTCAGTTAGTGTTTTAATAATGACTGGGTGTTGGTCAGTCATCTTGTATTTTGATTTCCTCATAGCCTACTGGGTTATCTCTCTCTCTCTCGCTCTATTTTCCTCTCTGTCTCTCATTCACACATACACACCTCCTTTTTTGAGAAAGTGAGGAGAGGTGCCCCAAGAATTAATTACCCAATCAAGATAACGAGCCAGGGAAATAAGTTAGAGGTCACACCACAATTAACCCTTACCCCTACACCCTGAACACACACACCATCAAACCCTCCTGAACTTAGGAACCCCCACATTCCTCCAGCCTTAAGGCTGCTCCATCACACTGCTTTTCTCTCTTTCACTCCCTCCCTCCCTACCTGCCTGCCACACTATCCCTCTCCCCTATCCTCCCCCTCTCTCTTGCTCAATTTATTTATTTTTCTCACTCAATCTTTCTCCCAGCTTGTCTGTCGTGCTGTCCTCCCTCTCTTTCTCCTCCCACAACGACTCCCTTGCTCTCCCCTCAATCCACTATTTATCTTTGTAGACTGTATTTTGTTCTGAGCATGGCCAGTAGGGCATTTCCTCTGCAGACCGGACAGTTCACTGCCCCCCCACATGAGAGAGAGAGAGAGAGAGAAAGAGAGAGAGACAGAGAGAGTAAAATAACGGGAGAGAGGGAGGGAAAAGGAGAGAGAGAGAGAGGACAATTAGAGGCAGTATACTTAAGTCCCCCCTACCTTTTATGTCTTTCTTTCTCTCTTGCCGTCTCTCGCTACACACCCTGGTTGTGGCTCTCTCCCTGTTTGGGCATGATGAGCACTGGCTGATGATTGGGGCTGATAAGATAAGGAATGTTGCTGGGAGAGGAGAGGAAACGCCTCTCAAACAGACAGGATCTGCTTAACTGAGCTGTATGGAAAACCGTTCTTCCCTTTTCCCAGTGAAGTGCCCTCTTACCTCCTCTCACCTCCTCTTCCCCTCCATTCTCATTTCCCACCTCCTCTCCCCATCCTCTCCTCCTCTTCCTCTCATGCCTCTTTTCCCCACTCAACCCAAGACTAGGGCTGAGAGAGGGGGAGGCAGGATATGAGGAGGGTGTGAGGCAAGAGATGAGGAGGGGGTGAGGCAGGAGAAGATGAGGGGGTGAGGCAGGAGAAAAGGAGACGGTATGGCAGGAGAAGAGGGGAGTGAGGCAGGAGAAGAGGAGGGGAGTGAGGCAGGAGAAGAGGGAGTGAGGCAGGAGAAGACGAGGGGGTGAGGCAAGAGAAGAGGGGAGTGAGGCAGGAGAAGAGGGGAGTGTGCCAGGAGAAGAGGAGGGGAGTGAGGCAGGAGAAGAGGGGAGTGAGGCAGGAGAAGAGGGGAGTGAGGCAGGAGAAGAGGGGAGTGAGGCAGGAGAAGAGGGGAGGGAGGCAGGAGAAGAGGAGGGGAGTGAGGCAGGAGAGGAGGAAGGGGTGAGGCAAGAGAAGAGGAGGGGGTGGGGCAAGGGAAGGGGAGGGGGTGAGGCAAGAGAAGGGGAGGGGGTGAGGCAGGAGAAGAGGGGAGTGAGGCAGGACAAGAGGAGGGGGTGAGGCAAGAGAAGGGGAGGGGGTGAGGCAGGAGAAGAGGGGAGTGAGGCAGGAGAAGAGGAGGGGGTGAGGCAGGAGAAGAGGGGAGTGAGGCAGGAGAGGAGGGGAGTGAGGCAGGAGAAGAGGAGGAGAGTGAGGCAGGAGAAGAGGAGGAGAGTGAGGCAAGAGAGGAGGGGAGTGAGGCAGGAGAAGAGGAGGGGAGTGAGGCAGGAGAAGAGGAGGGGAGTGAGGCAGGAGAAGGGGAGGGGGTATGGTAGGAGAAGAGGGGGGGAGTGAGAAAGGAGAAGAGGAGGGGAGTGAGGCAGGAGAAGAGGAGGGGGTGAGGCAGGAGAAGAGGAGGGGTGAGGCAGGAGAAGAGGAGAGGGCTGGAGCAGGAGAAGAAGAGGGGGTGAGGCAGTAGAAGGGGAGGGGGTATGGCAGGAGAAGAGGAGGGGAGTAAGGCAGGAGAAGAGGAAGGGGTGAGGCAGGAGAAGACGACGGGGTATGGCAGTAGAAGGGGAGGGGGTATGGCAGGAGAAGAGGAGGGGAGTGAGGCAGGAGAAGAGGAGGGGGTGAGGCAGGAGAAGAGGACGGTGTATGGCAGTAGAAGGGGAGAGGAGTGAGGCAGGAGAAGAGGACGGGGAGTGAGGTGGGAGAAGAGGACGGGGTATGGCAGTAGAAGGGGAGAGGAGTGAGGCAGGAGAAGAGGACGGGGAGTGAGGTAGGAGAAGAGGGCGGGGAGTGAGGCAGGAGAAGAGGAAGGGGAGTGAGGTAGGAGAAGAGGAGGGGAGTGAGGCCGGAGAAGAGGAGGGGGTGAGGCAGGAGAAGAGGACGGGGTATTGCAGTAGAAGGGGAGAGGAGTGAGGCAGGAGAAGAGGACGGGAGTGAGGTAGGAGAAGAGGGCGGGGAGTGAGGCAGGAGAAGAGGAGGGGAGTGAGGCAGGAGAAGAGAGTGGGGAGTGAGGCAGGAGAAGAGGACGGGGTATGGCAGGAGAAGGGGAGAGGAGTGAGGCAGGAGAAGAGGACGGGGAGTGAGGTAGGAAAAGAGGGCGGGGAGTGAGGCAGGAGAAGACGAGGGGGTATGGCAGTAGAAGGGGAGAGGAGTGAGGCAGGAGAAGAGGACGGGAGTGAGGTAGGAGAAGAGGGCGGGGAGTGAGGCAGGAGAAGAGGAGGGGAGTGAGGCAGGAGAAGAGAGTGGGGAGTGAGGCAGGAGAAGAGGACGGGGTATGGCAGGAGAAGGGGAGAGGAGTGAGGCAGGAGAAGAGGACGGGGAGTGAGGTAGGAAAAGAGGGCGGGGAGTGAGGCAGGAGAAGACGAGGGGGTATGGCAGTAGAAGGGGAGAGGAGTGAGGCAGGAGAAGAGGACGGGAGTGAGGTAGGAGAAGAGGGCGGGGAGTGAGGCAGGAGAAGAGGATGGGGTATGGCAGTAGAAGGGGAGAGGAGTGAGGCAGGAGAAGAGGACGGGGAGTGAGGTAGGAGAAGAGGGCGGGGAGTGAGGCAGGAGAAGAGGGAGGGGAGTGAGGCAGGAGAAGAGGACGGGGTATGGCAGTAGAAGGGGAGAGGAGTGAGGCAGGAGAAGAGGACGGGGAGTGAGGTAGGAGAAGAGGGCGGGGAGTGAGGCAGGAGAAGAGGGAGGGGAGTGAGGTAGGAGAAGAGGAGGGGAGTGAGGCAGGAGAAGAGAGTGGGGAGTGAGGCAGGAGAAGAGGACGGGGTATGTCAGGAGAAGGGGAGAGGAGTGAGGCAGCAGAAGAGGACGGAGAGTGAGGTAGGAGAAGAGGGCGGGGAGTGAGGCAGGAGAAGAGGGAGGGGAGTGAGGTAGGAGAAGAGGGCGGGGAGTGAGGCAGGAGAAGAGGGCGGGGAGTGAGGCAGGAGAAGAGGACGGGGAGTGAGGTAGGAGAAGAGGGAGGGGAGTGAGGTAGGAGAAGAGGGAGGGGAGTGAGGTAGGAGAAGAGGACGGGGTATGGCAGTAGAAGGGGAGAGGAGTGAGGCAGGAGAAGAGGACGGGGAGTGAGGTAGGAGAAGAGGGCGGGGAGTGAGGCAGGAGAAGAGGGAGGGGAGTGAGGTAGGAGAAGAGGAGGGGAGTGAGGCAGGAGAAGAGAGTGGGGAGTGAGGCAGGAGAAGAGGACGGGGTATGTCAGGAGAAGGGGAGAGGAGTGAGGCAGCAGAAGAGGACGGAGAGTGAGGTAGGAGAAGAGGGCGGGGAGTGAGGCAGGAGAAGAGGGAGGGGAGTGAGGTAGGAGAAGAGGGCGGGGAGTGAGGCAGGAGAAGAGGGCGGGGAGTGAGGCAGGAGAAGAGGACGGGGAGTGAGGTAGGAGAAGAGGGAGGGGAGTGGGGTAGGAGAAGAGGGAGGGGAGTGAGGTAGGAGAAGAGGACGGGGTATGGCAGGAGAAGAGGATGGGGAGTGAGGTAGGAGAAGAGGGAGGGGAGTGAGGTAGGAGAAGAGGGAGGGGAGTGAGGTAGGAGAGGAGGGGAGTGAGGCAGGAGAAGAGGAGGAGAGTGAGGCAGGAGAAGAGGAGGAGAGTGAGGCAAGAGAGGAGGGGAGTGAGGCAGGAGAAGAGGAGGGGAGTGAGGCAGGAGAAGAGGAGGGGAGTGAGGCAGGAGAAGAGGAGGGGAGTGAGGCAGGAGAAGGGGAGGGGGTATGGCAGGAGAAGAGGGGGGGAGTGAGAAAGGAGAAGAGGAGGGGAGTGAGGCAGGAGAAGAGGAGGGGGTGAGGCAGGAGAAGAGGAGGGGTGAGGCAGGAGAAGAGGAGAGGGCTGGAGCAGGAGAAGAAGAGGGGGTGAGGCAGTAGAAGGGGAGGGGGTATGGCAGGAGAAGAGGAGGGGAGTAAGGCAGGAGAAGAGGAAGGGGTGAGGCAGGAGAAGATGACGGGGTATGGCAGTAGAAGGGGAGGGGGTATGGCAGGAGAAGAGGAGGGGAGTGAGGCAGGAGAAGAGGAGGGGGTGAGGCAGGAGAAGAGGACGGTGTATGGCAGTAGAAGGGGAGAGGAGTGAGGCAGGAGAAGAGGACGGGGAGTGAGGTGGGAGAAGAGGACGGGGTATGGCAGTAGAAGGGGAGAGGAGTGAGGCAGGAGAAGAGGACGGGGAGTGAGGTAGGAGAAGAGGGCGGGGAGTGAGGCAGGAGAAGAGGGAGGGGAGTGAGGTAGGAGAAGAGGAGGGGAGTGAGGCCGGAGAAGAGGAGGGGGTGAGGCAGGAGAAGAGGACGGGGTATTGCAGTAGAAGGGGAGAGGAGTGAGGCAGGAGAAGAGGACGGGAGTGAGGTAGGAGAAGAGGGCGGGGAGTGAGGCAGGAGAAGAGGAGGGGAGTGAGGCAGGAGAAGAGAGTGGGGAGTGAGGCAGGAGAAGAGGACGGGGTATGGCAGGAGAAGGGGAGAGGAGTGAGGCAGGAGAAGAGGACGGGGAGTGAGGTAGGAAAAGAGGGCGGGGAGTGAGGCAGGAGAAGACGAGGGGGTATGGCAGTAGAAGGGGAGAGGAGTGAGGCAGGAGAAGAGGACGGGAGTGAGGTAGGAGAAGAGGGCGGGGAGTGAGGCAGGAGAAGAGGAGGGGAGTGAGGCAGGAGAAGAGAGTGGGGAGTGAGGCAGGAGAAGAGGACGGGGTATGGCAGGAGAAGGGGAGAGGAGCGAGGCAGGAGAAGAGGACGGGGAGTGAGGTAGGAAAAGAGGGCGGGGAGTGAGGCAGGAGAAGACGAGGGGGTATGGCAGTAGAAGGGGAGAGGAGTGAGGCAGGAGAAGAGGACGGGAGTGAGGTAGGAGAAGAGGGCGGGGAGTGAGGCAGGAGAAGAGGATGGGGTATGGCAGTAGAAGGGGAGAGGAGTGAGGCAGGAGAAGAGGACGGGGAGTGAGGTAGGAGAAGAGGGCGGGGAGTGAGGCAGGAGAAGAGGGAGGGGAGTGAGGCAGGAGAAGAGGACGGGGTATGGCAGTAGAAGGGGAGAGGAGTGAGGCAGGAGAAGAGGACGGGGAGTGAGGTAGGAGAAGAGGGCGGGGAGTGAGGCAGGAGAAGAGGGAGGGGAGTGAGGTAGGAGAAGAGGAGGGGAGTGAGGCAGGAGAAGAGAGTGGGGAGTGAGGCAGGAGAAGAGGACGGGGTATGTCAGGAGAAGGGGAGAGGAGTGAGGCAGCAGAAGAGGACGGAGAGTGAGGTAGGAGAAGAGGGCGGGGAGTGAGGCAGGAGAAGAGGGAGGGGAGTGAGGTAGGAGAAGAGGGCGGGGAGTGAGGCAGGAGAAGAGGGCGGGGAGTGAGGCAGGAGAAGAGGACGGGGAGTGAGGTAGGAGAAGAGGGAGGGGAGTGAGGTAGGAGAAGAGGGAGGGGAGTGAGGTAGGAGAAGAGGACGGGGTATGGCAGTAGAAGGGGAGAGGAGTGAGGCAGGAGAAGAGGACGGGGAGTGAGGTAGGAGAAGAGGGCGGGGAGTGAGGCAGGAGAAGAGGGAGGGGAGTGAGGTAGGAGAAGAGGAGGGGAGTGAGGCAGGAGAAGAGAGTGGGGAGTGAGGCAGGAGAAGAGGACGGGGTATGTCAGGAGAAGGGGAGAGGAGTGAGGCAGCAGAAGAGGACGGAGAGTGAGGTAGGAGAAGAGGGCGGGGAGTGAGGCAGGAGAAGAGGGAGGGGAGTGAGGTAGGAGAAGAGGGCGGGGAGTGAGGCAGGAGAAGAGGGCGGGGAGTGAGGCAGGAGAAGAGGACGGGGAGTGAGGTAGGAGAAGAGGGAGGGGAGTGAGGTAGGAGAAGAGGGAGGGGAGTGAGGTAGGAGAAGAGGACGGGGTATGGCAGGAGAAGAGGACGGGGAGTGAGGTAGGAGAAGAGGGAGGGGAGTGAGGTAGGAGAAGAGGGAGGGGAGTGAGGTAGGAGAAGAGGACGGGAGTGAGGCAGGAGAAGAGGGAGGGGAGTGAGGTAGGAGAAGAGGGAGGGGAGTGAGGCAGGAGAAGAGGACGGGGTATGGCAGGAGAAGAGGACGGGGAGTGAGGCAGGAGAAGAGGACGGGGTATGGCAGGAGAAGAGGACGGGGTATGGCAGGAGAAGAGGACGGGGAGTGAGGCAGGAGAAGAGGGCGGGGAGTGAGGTAGGAGAAGAGGGCGGGGAGTGAGGCAGGAGAAGAGGACGGGGAGTGAGGCAGGAGAAGAGGACGGGGTATGGCAGGAGAAGAGGGTGGGGAGTGAGGTAGGAGAAGAGGACGGGGAGTGAGGCAGGAGAAGAGGGTGGGGAGTGAGGTAGGAGAAGAGGACGGGGTATGGCAGGAGGGAAGGGGGGACATGCCCGCTCAAGCCTTCTCCTTCTCTCTCACACACACACACACACACACCTCTCGCACAGAGTTTATCCAAATGTTCTGTGTAAAATCCATGCGTTCCATTGGTTAAAGAGCTCCTCAACTATTCCTCTGTAGAAAGATAAAGAGAGTGTGTGTGGGTGGGTGGGTTCACTATCCTTGTGAGTACCAGAACAGTTTGCTGGTCCCCACAAGGAAAAATACTATTTTGGGGTTTGGGAAAATAGGATTTTAAATGGGAATCAATTGTGTGTCCCCACAAGGTTAGTTAAACAAGACTGTGTGTGTATGTGCTAGTATTTGAAGAAAGTGCTACAGGAGGAGTACAGAGACTAATAGCAGCAGTAAATCCTGTGGAGCTAAGAGCAGTAGACAGCAGAAGGCTTTGTGTTGATCTCTAGTGGAACCACCTCACTTTACCCCTTACCTCAGCCCTGAAGAATACCCCCAGTACCCCAATGCCCTGCACTCCATCGTAGTGTGTGTGCGTGTGCACAAACATTCTTTTGCGACCCATTCCTCTTTGTGACACACACACGGGTGGCTGTAAGGGCATTTGCCTCAGTTTCCCTAGCCCTCACTTCCCTGTGACGCCTTTGCCAAAGGAGGTGTGTGAATGGAGGTTAGTATGTAGTCTATATGGTATGTGTTGGTGTATGTGTAAATGAGGGCTATGGGTTGAGTGGAGATGGAGCTTGTGATAACATGGGCCAAGGCAGCCCAGCTTCACAACACACACATAAATAAGCACACATAAATAAATAAGAAAGCATAGGATCAATGCTTCAGAAATGACGGGGGGAAATGGAACGATAATATAGACTTGTAGGATCCAGACATTCAGAGAAACCTGAGAGCATTCATTTAGCGCTAACCTTATCAGAACACTAACAGAAGTTGTATATCAGTTATTTTTGTATCTTGGCACAAATACAATGTTTATTAGCACGAGTGCTATCAGAATCCAATCAGAATCCAATCAAACTGCTATCAGAATACAATTAGAACACTATCAAAATGCTATTAAAATCACATTTATTTATAAAGCCCATTTTACATCAGCAGATGTCACAAAATTCTTATACAGAAAACCCAAACAGAAAGCAATGCAGATATAGAAGCGTGGTGGCTAGGAAGAACTCCCTAGAAAGGCAGGAACTTAGGAAGAAACCTAGAGAGGAACCAGGGTCTGAGAGGTGGCCAGTCCTCTTCCGGCTGAGAGGTGGCCAGTCCTCTTCCCGGCTGCCGGGTGGAGATTGTAAGAGATTGTTCTTCAAGATGTTCAAACTTTCATAGATGACCAGCAGGGTCAGATAATAATCACAGTGGTTGTAGAGGGTGCAACAGGTCAGCACCTCAGGAGTAAATGTCAGTTGGCTTTTCTTAGCCGAGCATTCAAAGGTTGAGACAGCAGGTGCGGTAGAGAGGGAGAGAGAGGGTCGAAAACAGCAGGTTCGGGACAAGGTAGCACTTCCGGTGAACAGGTCAGGGTTCCATCTCCGCAGGCAGAACAGTTGAAACTGGAGCAGCAGCATGACAAGGAAGCACGTCCGGTGAACAGGTCAGGGTTCCATCTCCGCAGGCAGAACAGTTTAAACTGGAGCAGCAGCATGACAAGGTAGCATGTCCGGTGAACAGGTCAGGGTTCCATCTCCGCAGGCAGAACAGTTTAAACTGGAGCAGCAGCATGACAAGGTAGCATGTCCGGTGAACAGGTCAGGGTTCCATCTCCGCAGGCAGAACAGTTTAAACTGGAGCAGCAGCATGACAAGGTAGCACGTCCGGTAAACAGGTCAGGGTTCCATCTCCGCAGGCAGAACAGTTTAAACTGGAGCAGCAGCATGACAAGGAAGCACGTCCGGTGAACAGGTCAGGGTTCCATCTCCGCAGGCAGAACAGTTGAAACTGGAGCAGCAGCATGACAAGGTAGCATGTCCGGTGAACAGGTCAGGGTTCCATCTCCGCAGGCAGAACAGTTTAAACTGGAGCAGCAGCATGACAAGGTAGCACGTCCGGTGAACAGGTCAGGGTTCCATCTCCGCAGGGAGAACAGTTGAAACTGGAGCGGCAGCACGACAAGGTGGACTGGGGACAGGGACAGCCATGAGTCATCAGGCCAGGTAGTTCTGAGGAATGGTCGTGGAACTGTAACCCCACCCACTTTACCTAAGCACAGCCCCACACCACTAGGGGGATATTAGCAGACCACCAACTTACAAGTCTGAGTATAGCCCATGAAGATCTCCTCCACCGCAAGCCCGAGGGGGCGCAAAACTGGATAGGAAGATCACGTCAGTGACTCAACCCACTCAAGTCGAGTATAGCGAATAAAGCCTGGCACGACGTTACGCACCCCTTATAGGTACGGCATGGGAGAACACTAGTAAGCCAGTGACTCAACCCCCGCAATAGGGTCAGAGCCAGAGAATCCCAGTGGAGAGAGGGGAGCCAGCCATGCAGAGACAGCAAGGGCGGTTCGTCACTCCAGTGCATTGCCATTCACCTTTGCACCCCTGGGCCAAACTACACTCAATCATAGGACCTACTGATGTAGAGTAAAGTTGAGACCGAGTCTGCGTCTCTGATGGATAGGCAGACCATTCCATAAAAATGGAGCTCTATAAGAGAAAGCCCTGCCTCCAGCTGCTTTCTTAAATGTTTTAGGTACATTAAGGAGGTATACTTTATTGTGAGCGTAGGTATAGATATGTACGGCAGGATCAAATCAGAAATAGGTAGGAGCAAGTCTATTTAATGCTTTGAAAGTTGGCAATAAAACCTAGAAATCCACCCTAGCCTTAACAAGAAACCAGTGTAGAGAGGCACTGGAGTGATTGAATATGATTGAATTTGTTTGAATTTGTTGGTTCTAGTCAAGATTCTAGCAGATGTATTTAGTGCTTTATCTGGGTAGCTGTTTATTAGTGCTTTATCTGGGTAGCTGAAGAGTAGAGCATTGCAGTAGTGTAATCTAGAAGTGACAAAAGCATGGGTTAGCTTTTATGCATCATTTTTGGACAAAAAGGTTGAAGAAAATATGGAAGTTAGAAAAAGCTGCTCTTGAATATTCTTGATATGTTCATCAAAAGAGAGATCAGGATCCAGAGTAACGCTAAGGTCCTTCACAGTTTTATTTGAGACGACTGTACAACCATCAAGATTAATTGTCAGATCAAACAGCAGATCTCTTTGTTTCTTGGGATGTAGAACGAGCATCTCTGTTTTGTCCAAGTTTAAAAGTAAAACATTTGCCGCCATCCACTTCCTTATGTCTGAAACACAGGCTTCCAAGGTAGGCAATTTTGGGGCTTCACCATGTTTCATCGAAATGTACAGCTGTGTGTCATCTGCATAGCAGTGAAAGTTAACATTTTGTTTTTACAAATGACATCACCAAGAGGTAGAATATATAGTGAAAACAATAGTGGGCCTAAAACGGAACCTTGAGGAACACCGAAACTTACCATTGATTTGTCAGAGGACGAACTGATATCTTTCTGACAGATAAGATCTAAACCAGGCAAGAACTTGTCCGTGTAGACCAATTAGAGTTTCCAATCTCTTCAAAAGAATGTGGTGATCGACTGTGTCAAAAGTGGGACTTAGGTCTAGGAGCACGAGGACAGATTCAGAGCCTTGGTCTGATGCCATTAAAAGGTGATTCATCACCTTCACGAGTGCAGTCTCAGTGCTATGATGGGGTCTAAAACCTGACTGGAGTGTTTTGTATACATTATTTGTCTTGAGAGGAATGGGAGATTCGATATAGGCTGATTATTATTGTATTTTTCAGGAGAGGCTTTATTACTGCCATTTTTAGTGAGTTTGGTACACATCCGGAGGATAGGGAGCCGTTTATTACTTTCAACATAGGAGGGCCAAGCACAGGAAGTATCTCTTTCAGTAGTTTAGTTGGAATAGGGTCCAGTAGGCAGCTGGAAGGTTTAGAGGCCATGACTATTTTCGTGTATGTGTTGATTGAGACAGGATTTAAAAACTTTGGTATCTCCATTGATCCTTGGTCCTGGCAGGTCTGTGTAGTGCTGAAGTGAAGGCCATCCACACTTGGGGAAGGCTGCTTTTTAGTTAGCTTTGCGACAGTATCAAAAATATATTTTGAATTGTTTTTATTCTCCTCAATTAGGTTGGAAAAATAGGCTCATAGCACAGCAGTGAGGGCTCTTCAATATCGCACAGTAGTCAGAAGACTTCCAGTTTGGGGGAGCGCCATTTACATTCCAATTTTCTGGAAGCTTGCTTCAGGGCTTGGTTATTTTCTGTATACCAGGGAGGTCATTTCTTGTGACAAATGTTTTTAGTTTTTAGAGGTGTGACTGCCTCTAGGGTATTAAGCAAGGTTAAATTTAGATCCTCGGTTAGGTGGTTAACTGATTTTTGTACTCCGAAGTCCTTGGGTAAGCGGAGGGAGTCTGGAAGGGCATCTAGCAATCTTTGGGTTGTCTGAGAATTTATAGCGTGGCTTTTGATAATCAGTAGTTAGGATCTGAGCAGATTATTTGTTGCGATTGCAAATGTTAAATGGTGGTCCGATAATCCAGGATTATGAGGAAAAAACATTTAGATCCACAATATTTATTCCATGGGACAAAACTAGATCCAGGGTATGACTGTGGCAATGTGTAGGTCTAGAGACATGTTGGACAAAACCCTTTCAGTCGATGATGGCTCCCAAAGCCTTTTGGAGTTGGTCTGTGGACTTTTCCATGTGAATATTGAAGTCACCAAAAATGTGAATATTATCTGCCATGACTACAAGGTCTGATAAGAATTCAGGGAACTCAGTGAGGAACACTGTATACGGTACAGGGGGCCTGTAAACAGTGCCCATAAAAAGTGATTGAGTAGGCTACGTAGATTTGATGACTAGAAGCTCAAAAGATGAAACGTAGTATTTTTTTTTGGGGGGGGGGGGGGGGGGGGTAAATTGAAATTTGCTATCATAAATGTTAGCAACACCTCCACCTTTGCAGATGCGCGGGGGGATATGGTCACAGCTGTAACCTGGAGGAGAGTTCTCATTTAACACAGTAAATTAATCAGGCTTGAGCCATGTGTCAGTCAGGCCAATCACATCAAGGTAATGAACAGTGTTTAGTTCATTGACTATGACTGCCTTAGAAGTGAGGGATCTAACATTAAGTAGTCCTATTTTGAGATGTGAGATATTATAACATACTCTTTAAATAACGACAGGAATGGAGGAGGTCAAAAGCAGTCCCAAACTCTGGTCCCTCCGTGCATGAGCATTACTGAAATTACACATCAATTAAGATGAGCAGAACGCCACTTTCTCCCTCTCTCTCATCCTTTCTCTCTTCCTCTGTTTTTCTCCTTTTGATCTTTGTCTTTCAGTAGTGTGGTTGAGAATAATTTTGTTTAAATAGGGGAAATCATGTCTACTTTGATATAACAATAAAAAATCTGAAACAACCTGAGGCTGATAGACATGTTACACACAGACAAGACCAACACAGTATCTGACAAACATGCATATTGAGGAGACAAACACACTTCAACTCTCTCTTTCTCTCACTCACTTCATCTCTCTCTCCCTCTCCCAGAACATTCTGCTGACTGTAGGAATTATGATCTGTTTCCCGTCCTCAGGAATAATAGAATGCAGGAACAGAACAGGGCCCCTCTATTTGTGTGACCCCCTCTCAGTAACAGACAATAAGCCTCTGGAACAGTAGTAGGGAGTCCACGTCTGATTAATGTGGTTAATGAGAATGTTAACAGTGTGTGTGTGTGTGTGTGCCAGACGAACTCAATGCCTTTCATTTGGACACAGCTACTCATTTAAGGGTTTTTCTTTATTTTTACTATTTTCTACATTGTAGAATTCATTAAATATTACCTGCAAAACACCAGTCTCAACGTCAACAGTGAAGAGGCGACTCCGGAATGCTGGCCTTCTAGGCAGAGTTCCTCTGTCCAGTGTCTGTGTTCTTTTGCCCATCTTAATTTTTTGTTTTTATTGGCCAGTCTGAGATATGGCTTTTCTTTGCAACTCTGCCTAGAAGGCCAGCATCCCGGAGTCTCCTCTTCACTGTTGACGTTGAGACTGGTGTTTTGCGGGTACTATTTAATAAAGCTGCCAGTTGAGGACTTGTAAGGCGTCTGTTTCTCAAACTAGACACTCTAATGTACTTGTCCTCTTGCTCAGTTGTGCACCGGGGCCTCCCACTTCTCTTTTTATTCTGGAACGAGACAGTTTGCGCTGTTCTGTGAAGGGAGTAGTACACAGCGTTGTATTAGATCTTCAGTTTCTTGGCAATTTCTCACATGGAATTAATTAATTAATAATTTCCTTAATTTTTCAGAATAAGAATAGACTGACGAGTTTCAGAAGAAAGGTCTTTGTTTCTGGCCATGTTGAGCCTGTAATCAAACCCACAAATGCTGATGCTCCAGATACTCAACTAGTCTAAAGAAGGCCAGTTTTATTTATTATTTAATTAGCTGCCATCCCCGTGCTTCATGGATGGGATGGTGTTCTTCAGCTTGCAAGCCTCACCCGTTTTCCTCCAAACATAACGATAGTCATTATGGCCAAACAGTTCTATTTTTGTTTCATCAGACCAGAGGACATTTCTCCAAAAAGTAAGATCTTTGTCCACATGTGCAGTTGCAAACCGAAGTCTCGCTTTTTATTGCGGTTTTGGAGCAGTGGCTTCTTCCTTGCTGAGCGGTCTTTCAGGTTATGTCGATATAGGAATCGTTTTACTGTGGATATAGATACTTGTGTACCTGTTTCCGCAAGCATCTTCACAAGGTCCTTTGCTGTTGTTCTGGGATTGATTTGCACTTTTCGCAGTACGTTAATCTCTAGGAGACAGAACGCGTCTCCTTCCTGAGTGGTATCACGGCTGCGTGCTTCCATGGTGTTTATACTTGCATGCTATTGTTTGTACAGATGAACGTGGTACCTTCAGGTATTTAGAAATTGCTCCCAAGGATGCACCAGATTTGTGGAGGTCTCCAATTTTGACTTGTGGAGGTCTTGGCTGATTTCTTTTGATTTTCCCATGATGTCAAGCAAAGTGGCACTGAGTTTGAAGTTCGGCCTTGAAATACATCCACAGGTACACCTCCAATTGCCTCAAATTATGTCAATTAGCCTATCAGAAGCTTCTAAAGCCATGACATCATTTTCTGGAAATGTCCAAGCTGTTTAAAGGCACAGTCAACTTAGTGTATGTAAACTTCTGACCCACTGGAATTGTGATACAGTGAATTATAAGTGAAATAATCTGTCTGTAAAAAAATGACTTGTGTCATGCACAAAGTAGATGTCCTAACCGACTTGCCAAAACTATAGTTTGTTAACAAGAAATTTGTGAAGTGGTTGAAAAATGAGTTTTAATGACTCCAACCTAAGTGTATGTAAACTTCCGACTTCAACTGTATGTGTATTTATACTTCAAAAATATATATTATTATCTAAAGGTTAGTTATACTATTTTGATATTGATAACTGCACTGTTGGTTAGATCATGCAAGTTAAGCATTTCAATGTACTTGTGCATGTGACAATAACAATTGAACGTGTGTGTGCATGTTCATTTCTAAACTTTTTCAAATCTCATACACACACATACACACCACACGGTTGGCTGGCTTCGCTATTAATCTTGCCCCCTCTCTCCCTGTGCTGGTTATCTTGACAGTAAGTACTTCACATATACAAATCTCCTTGGAGCTGAAGGGGAGGCAGAATGCTTAGCGGTGGCGTTGGGGCACTTAGTGCGATCTGCTGCTAGCCTCCACTCTGCTCCTCAAGAGTGTTTAGAGTGTGTCCTCATCCACCTAAATATTTATCACACAGCTCCCCCAGGAATTTTAATGAGCACTGATGGAGAACAATCATCATGGGGGGGGGGGGCTGAAGGAAGGGAGCGAGACTGGTCTCTTTCATTGTTAATCAATACGTTGCCCTCATAGTTTTACTATAAATACAGCTCCCAACTTAAGGAAGGGAGAGAGACTGGTCTCTTTCATTGTTAATCAATACGTTGCCCTCATAGTTTTACTATAAATACAGCTCCCAACTTAAGGAAGGGAGAGAGACTGGTCTCTTTCATTGTTAATCAATACGTTGCCCTCATAGTTTTACTATAAATACAGCTCCCAACTTAAGGAAGGGAGAGAGACTGGTCTCTTTCATTGTTAATCAATACGTTGCCCTCATAGTTTTACTATAAATACAGCTCCCAACTTAAGGAAGGGAGAGAGACTGGTCTCTTTCATTGTTAATCAATACGTTGCCCTCATAGTTTTACTATAAATACAGCTCCCAACTTAAGGAAGGGAGAGAGACTGGTCTCTTTCATTGTTAATCAATACGTTGCCCTCATAGTTTTACTATAAATACAGCTCCCAACTTAAGGAAGGGAGAGAGACTGGTCTCTTTCATTGTTAATCAATACGTTGCCCTCATAGTTTTACTATAAATACAGCTCCCAACTTAAGGAAGGGAGAGAGACTGGTCTCTTTCATTGTTAATCAATACGTTGCCCTCATAGTTTTACTATAAATACAGCTCCCAACTTAAGGAAGGGAGAGAGACTGGTCTCTTTCATTGTTAATCAATACGTTGCCCTCATAGTTTTACTATAAATACAGCTCCCAACTTAAGGAAGGGAGAGAGACTGGTCTCTTTCATTGTTAATCAATACGTTGCCCTCATAGTTTTACTATAAATACAGCTCCCAACTTAAGGAAGGGAGAGAGACTGGTCTCTTTCATTGTTAATCAATACGTTGCCCTCATAGTTTTACTATAAATACAGCTCCCAACTTAAGGAAGGGAGAGAGACTGGTCTCTTTCATTGTTAATCAATACGTTGCCCTCATAGTTTTACTATAAATACAGCTCCCAACTTAAGGAAGGGAGAGAGACTGGTCTCTTTCATTGTTAATCAATACGTTGCCCTCATAGTTTTACTATAAATACAGCTCCCAACTTAAGGAAGGGAGAGAGACTGGTCTCTTTCATTGTTAATCAATACGTTGCCCTCATAGTTTTACTATAAATACAGCTCCCAACTTAAGGAAGGGAGAGAGACTGGTCTCTTTCATTGTTAATCAATACGTTGCCCTCATAGTTTTACTATAAATACAGCTCCCAACTTAAGGAAGGGAGAGAGACTGGTCTCTTTCATTGTTAATCAATACGTTGCCCTCATAGTTTTACTATAAATACAGCTCCCAACTTAAGGAAGGGAGAGAGACTGGTCTCTTTCATTGTTAATCAATACGTTGCCCTCATAGTTTTACTATAAATACAGCTCCCAACTTAAGGAAGGGAGAGAGACTGGTCTCTTTCATTGTTAATCAATACGTTGCCCTCATAGTTTTACTATAAATACAGCTCCCAACTTAAGGAAGGGAGAGAGACTGGTCTCTTTCATTGTTAATCAATACGTTGCCCTCATAGTTTTACTATAAATACAGCTCCCAACTTAAGGAAGGGAGAGAGACTGGTCTCTTTCATTGTTAATCAATACGTTGCCCTCATAGTTTTACTATAAATACAGCTCCCAACTTAAGGAAGGGAGAGAGACTGGTCTCTTTCATTGTTAATCAATACGTTGCCCTCATAGTTTTACTATAAATACAGCTCCCAACTTAAGGAAGGGAGAGAGACTGGTCTCTTTCATTGTTAATCAATACGTTGCCCTCATAGTTTTACTATAAATACAGCTCCCAACTTAAGGAAGGGAGAGAGACTGGTCTCTTTCATTGTTAATCAATACGTTGCCCTCATAGTTTTACTATAAATACAGCTCCCAACTTAAGGAAGGGAGAGAGACTGGTCTCTTTCATTGTTAATCAATACGTTGCCCTCATAGTTTTACTATAAATACAGCTCCCAACTTAAGGAAGGGAGAGAGACTGGTCTCTTTCATTGTTAATCAATACGTTGCCCTCATAGTTTTACTATAAATACAGCTCCCAACTTAAGGAAGGGAGAGAGACTGGTCTCTTTCATTGTTAATCAATACGTTGCCCTCATAGTTTTACTATAAATACAGCTCCCAACTTAAGGAAGGGAGAGAGACTGGTCTCTTTCATTGTTAATCAATACGTTGCCCTCATAGTTTTACTATAAATACAGCTCCCAACTTAAGGAAGGGAGAGAGACTGGTCTCTTTCATTGTTAATCAATACGTTGCCCTCATAGTTTTACTATAAATACAGCTCCCAACTTAAGGAAGGGAGAGAGACTGGTCTCTTTCATTGTTAATCAATACGTTGCCCTCATAGTTTTACTATAAATACAGCTCCCAACTTATGTACTATTCCTCCTTCTCTCATATATAAATATACATTATGCTTCTAAGTGTGTGTGTGTGCGTGTGCGTGTGTGTGCGTGTGTGTGTGTGTGCGTGTGTGTGTTTGTGCGTGTGTGTGTTTGTGCGTGTGTGTGCGTGTGTGTGCGTGTGTGAGAGAGGGACAAGGCCACTCTTTGGAGTTCAGTACCCACGTTGTGTGTCGACCGAGCCTCACGTGGAGACGGCGGAAGAATCATGTGATATAACTCACACCCCCCCTGCTGTCTCCCATCACACAGGAATATATACACACACAGGATATATACACACACAGGAATATATACACACACAGGAATATATACACACACAGGAATATATACACACACAGGAATATATACACACACACAGGAATATATACACACACAGGAATATATACACACACAGGAATATATACACACACAGGAATATATACACACACAGGAATATATACACACACAGGAATATATACACACACACAGGAATATATATACACACACAGGAAAATACACACACACAGGAATATATACACACACAGGAATATATACACACACAGGATATATACACACGCAGGAATATATACACACACAGGAAAATACACACACACAGGATATATACACACACAGGAAAATACACACACACAGGATATATACACACACAGGATATATACACACACAGGATATATACACACACACAGGAAAATACACACACACAGGATATATACACACAGGAATATATACACACACAGGATATATACACACGCAGGAATATATACACACACAGGAATATATACACACACAGGATATATACACACAGGAATATATACACACACAGGAATATATACACACACAGGAATATATACATACACAGGAATATATACACACACAGGAATATATACACACACAGGAATATATACACACACAGGAATATATACACACACAGGAATATATACACACACAGGATATATACACACACAGGAATATATACACACACAGGAATATATACACACACAGGAATATATACACACACAGGAAAATACACACACAGGAATATATACACACACAGGATATATACACACACAGGATATATACACACGCAGGAATATATACACACGCAGGAATATATACACACGCAGGAATATATACACACACAGGAATATATACACACACAGGAATATATACACACACAGGAATATATACACACACAGGAATATATACACACACAGGAATATATACACACACAGGAATATATACACACACAGGATATATACACACACAGGAATATATTCACACACAGGAATATATACACACATAGGAATATATACACACATAGGAATATATACACACACAGGATATATACACACACAGGATATATACACACACAGGAATATATACACACACAGGAATATATACACACACACAGGAATATATACACACACACAGGAATATATACACACACAGGAATATATACACACACAGGATATATACACACACAGGAATATATACACACACAGGAATATATACACACACAGGATATATACACACACAGGAATATATACACACACAGGAATATATACACACACACAGGAATATATACACACACACAGGAATATATACACACACAGGAATATATACACACACAGGAATATATACACACACAGGAATATATACACACGCAGGAATATATACACACACAGGAAAATACACACACACAGGAATATATACACACACAGGAATATATACACACACAGGAATATATACACACACAGGAATATATACACACACAGGAATATATACACACACAGGAATATATACACACACAGGAATATATACACACACAGGATATATACACACACAGGAATATATACACACACAGGAATATATACACACACAGGAATATATACACACACAGGAAAATACACACACAGGAATATATACACACACAGGATATATACACACACAGGATATATACACACGCAGGAATATATACACACGCAGGAATATATACACACACAGGAATATATACACACACAGGAATATATACACACACAGGAATATATACACACACAGGAATATATACACACACAGGAATATATACACACACAGGAATATATACACACACAGGAATATATACACACACAGGATATATACACACACAGGAATATATACACACACAGGAATATATACACACATAGGAATATATACACACACAGGATATATACACACACAGGATATATACACACACAGGAATATATACACACACAGGAATATATACACACACAGGAATATATACACACACACAGGAATATATACACACACAGGAATATATACACACACAGGAATATATACACACACAGGATATATACACACACAGGAATATATACACACACAGGAATATATACACACACACAGGAATATATACACACACACAGGAATATATACACACACAGGAATATATACACAC
Organism: Oncorhynchus mykiss; assembly: GCF_013265735.2. Taxonomy (NCBI): domain Eukaryota; kingdom Metazoa; phylum Chordata; class Actinopteri; order Salmoniformes; family Salmonidae; genus Oncorhynchus; species Oncorhynchus mykiss. The sequence goes on from NC_048569.1 coordinate 81,220,330, forward strand.
ACAGGAATATATACACACACAGGAATATATACACACACAGGAAAATATACACACACAGGAAAATATACACACACAGGAATATATACACACACAGGAATATATACACACACACAGGAAAATACACACACACAGGATATATACACACACAGGATATATACACACACAGGAATATATACACACACAGGATATATACACACGCAGGAATATATACACACACAGGAAAATACACACACACAGGAATATATACACACACAGGAATATATACACACACAGGAATATATACACACACACAGGAATATATACACACACAGGAATATATACACACACAGGAATATATACACACACAGGAATATATACACACACGGGAATATATACACACACAGGAATATATACACACACACAGGAATATATACACACACAGGAATATATACACACACAGGAATATATACACACACAGGAATATATACACACACGGGAATATATACACACATAGGAATATATACACACACAGGAATATATACACACACAGGAATATATACACACACAGGAATATATACACACACACAGAAATATATACACACAGGAATATATACACACACAGGAATATATACACACACAGGAATATATACACACACAGGAATATATACACACACAGGAATATATACACACACAGGAATATATACACACACAGGATATATACACACACAGGAATATATACACACGCACAGGAAAATACACACACACAGGAATATATACACACACAGGAATATATACACACACAGGAATATATACACACACATGAATATATACACACAGGAATATATACACACACAGGAATATATACACACACAGGAATATATACACACACAGGAATATATACACACAGGAATATATACACACACAGGAATATATACACACACAGGATATATACACACACAGGAATATATACACACACAGGAATATATACACACACAGGAATATATACACACACAGGAATATATACACACACAGGATATATACACACACAGGAATATATACACACACAGGAATATATACACACACAGGAATATATACACACACAGGATATATACACACACAGAATATATACACACACAGGAATATATACACACACAGGAATATATACACACACAGGAATATATACACACACACAGGAATATATACACACGCACAGGAAAATATACACACACAGGAATATATACACACACAGGATATATACACACACAGGAATATATACACACACAGGAATATATACACACACGGGAATATATACACACACAGGAATATATACACACACAGGAATATATACACACACACAGGAATATATATACACACACAGGAAAATACACACACACAGGAATATATACACACACAGGAATATATACACACACAGGATATATACACACGCAGGAATATATACACACACAGGAAAATACACACACACAGGATATATACACACACAGGAAAATACACACACACAGGATATATACACACACAGGATATATACACACACAGGATATATACACACACACAGGAAAATACACACACACAGGATATATACACACAGGAATATATACACACACAGGATATATACACACGCAGGAATATATACACACACAGGAATATATACACACACAGGATATATACACACACAGGAATATATACACACACAGGAATATATACACACACAGGAATATATACATACACAGGAATATATACACACACAGGAATATATACACACACAGGAATATATACACACACAGGAATATATACACACACAGGAATATATACACACACAGGATATATACACACACAGGAATATATACACACACAGGAATATATACACACACAGGAATATATACACACACAGGAAAATACACACACAGGAATATATACACACACAGGATATATACACACACAGGATATATACACACGCAGGAATATATACACACGCAGGAATATATACACACACAGGAATATATACACACACAGGAATATATACACACACAGGAATATATACACACACAGGAATATATACACACACAGGAATATATACACACACAGGAATATATACACACACAGGATATATACACACACAGGAATATATTCACACACAGGAATATATACACACATAGGAATATATACACACATAGGAATATATACACACAGGATATATACACACACAGGATATATACACACACAGGAATATATACACACACAGGAATATATACACACACACAGGAATATATACACACACACAGGAATATATACACACACAGGAATATATACACACACAGGAATATATACACACACAGGATATATACACACACAGGAATATATACACACACAGGAATATATACACACACACAGGAATATATACACACACACAGGAATATATACACACACAGGAATATATACACACACAGGAATATATACACACACAGGAATATATACACACGCAGGAATATATACACACACAGGAAAATACACACACACAGGAATATATACACACACAGGAATATATACACACACAGGAATATATACACACACAGGAATATATACACACACAGGAATATATACACACACAGGAATATATACACACACAGGAATATATACACACACAGGAATATATACACACACAGGATATATACACACACAGGAATATATACACACACAGGAATATATACACACACAGGAATATATACACACACAGGAAAATACACACACAGGAATATATACACACACAGGATATATACACACACAGGATATATACACACGCAGGAATATATACACACGCAGGAATATATACACACACAGGAATATATACACACACAGGAATATATACACACACAGGAATATATACACACACAGGAATATATACACACACAGGAATATATACACACACAGGAATATATACACACACAGGAATATATACACACACAGGATATATACACACACAGGAATATATACACACACAGGAATATATACACACATAGGAATATATACACACACAGGATATATACACACACAGGATATATACACACACAGGAATATATACACACACAGGAATATATACACACACAGGAATATATACACACACACAGGAATATATACACACACAGGAATATATACACACACAGGAATATATACACACACAGGATATATACACACACAGGAATATATACACACACAGGAATATATACACACACACAGGAATATATACACACACACAGGAATATATACACACACAGGAATATATACACACACAGGAATATATACACACACAGGAATATATACACACGCAGGAATATATACACACACAGGAAAATACACACACACAGGAATATATACACACACAGGAAAATATACACACACAGGAATATATACACACACAGGAATATATACACACACACAGGAAAATACACACACACAGGATATATACACACACAGGATATATACACACACAGGAATATATACACACACAGGATATATACACACGCAGGAATATATACACACACAGGAAAATACACACACACAGGAATATATACACACACAGGAATATATACACACACAGGAATATATACACACACACAGGAATATATACACACACGGGAATATATACACACACGGGAATATATACACACACGGGAATATATACACACACGGGAATATATACACACACAGGAATATATACACACACACAGGAATATATACACACACAGGAATATATACACACACAGGAATATATACACACACAGGAATATATACACACACAGGAATATATACACACACGGGAATATATACACACATAGGAATATATACACACACAGGAATATATACACACACAGGAATATATACACACACAGGAATATATACACACACACAGGAATATATACACACAGGAATATATACACACACAGGAATATATACACACACAGGAATATATACACACACAGGAATATATACACACACAGGAATATATACACACACAGGAATATATACACACACAGGATATATACACACACAGGAATATATACACACGCACAGGAAAATACACACACACAGGAATATATACACACACAGGAATATATACACACACAGGAATATATACACACACATGAATATATACACACAGGAATATATACACACACAGGAATATATACACACACAGGAATATATACACACACAGGAATATATACACACACAGGAATATATACACACACAGGAATATATACACACACAGGATATATACACACACAGGAATATATACACACACAGGAATATATACACACACAGGAATATATACACACACAGGAATATATACACACACAGGAATATATACACACACAGGATATATACACACACAGGAATATATACACACACAGGAATATATACACACACAGGAATATATACACACACAGGATATATACACACACAGAATATATACACACACAGGAATATATACACACACAGGAATATATACACACACAGGAATATATACACACACACAGGAATATATACACACACAGGAATATATACACACACAGGAATATATACACACACAGGATATATACACACACAGGAATATATACACACACAGGAATATATACACACACACAGGAATATATACACACACACAGGAATATATACACACACAGGAATATATACACACGCAGGAATATATACACACACAGGAAAATACACACACACACAGGAATATATACACACACAGGAAAATATACACACACAGAAATATATACACACACAGGAATATATACACACACACAGGAAAATACACACACACAGGATATATACACACACAGGATATATACACACACAGGAATATATACACACACAGGATATATACACACGCAGGAATATATACACACACAGGAAAATACACACACACAGGAATATATACACACACAGGATATATACACACACAGGAATATATACACACACAGGAATATATACACACACACAGGAATATATACACACACAGGAATATATACACACACAGGAATATATACACACACAGGAATATATACACACACAGGAATATATACACACACAGGAATATATACACACACAGGAATATATACACACACAGGAATATATACACACACAGGAATATATACACACACAGGAATATATACACACAGGAATATATACACACACAGGAATATATACACACACAGGAATATATACACACACAGGAATATATACACACACAGGAATATATAGACACACAGGAATATATACACACACAGGAATATATACACACACAGGAATATATACACACACAGGAATATATACACACACAGGAATATATACACACACAGGATATATACACACACAGGAAAATACACACACAGGAATATATACACACACACAGGAATATACACACACACAGGAATATATACACACACAGGATATATACACACAGACTGGAACTCTCCATCTCTCAGTGGTAGGATCCTGAACTCTTTACTGGAGTGGCTAATACTGTCTAGATGTCCTGGGGAGAAACCAGCAGGCTCTTTCTTCCTCTCTGTTTCACTATTTTCTCTTTTCTCCCCAGTCTTTGTGTTTCTTGTTCTAGAATCTGGGAGTATGTTAATGTGGGCAGAGAAAAAGAGAGGGAGGGATGTGGATAGAGAAGTGTGAGGAAGAGGAAGAGAGGAATGAAAGGATGTGCATACCTGGACCGGCTCTCTCATTCCTTCCCTGTCTTTCTCACGGCCTCAAAAGCCTTTCTCACACCTGGACCAGAACACTAACAAACCATTCTCGCAAACACACACACTCAGTCTTCGTCTGTGTGACTTTACAAAGGGCAAAGGTTTCTGGGAAATCATGTCTGTCCTTCAGACAGCTGAGGCTGTGGGGTCCAGACTTACTGAGTTGAATTACTGTTGTCTCATTGCTGCTACTGTTTGATGTCTGCATCCATCCTCATGTCCATGGTCATACAAATACCAGAAGCACTTCCAATGGCCTCTCCAAACCACATCAGATCCTCAGAGCCTGTCCCCTGTGAGTGTTTCTGCGTGAGAGAGAGGGAAAGAGAGAGAGAGGTCTCTATGAGGATGTTGAACTTTCTTTCCCTTCAATGGCTCGAAGAGCTCTTTGGCTATGGTTATGTTTCTAGTGTTCTCTCTGTCTGCTGTGTGAAAGGGTTGCTGTGATTTATTGACAGAACTTTCAGTGATACTGGAATTCCTTAGCGTTACATGCCAACTCAGAGTGCCTTAATCACCTGTGGGCTTTATTGACCGTGATCACATTGAGAGAGTGGTTTACACCTTTAATGGTAGAAAGGAAGAGGGGGAGGAGAATTCAGGTGTCGATGAGGATGTTGACAATGGTGGTGATGACGATGATATTGATGATGGTTTGGCAACTGTGGCAATGAGGTTATTTAGGATGTGGTGTGATGTGATATCAGTGGTGTTGTTACTGCTCCTGGCTACCTGAAGAGAAAGGGAAAACTGTTTCATCAGCACTACCATATACCTGTAGGGATCAGATATACAGTCAGTTTATGTCATCGTTTTGTCTCTCCCTATGTGATCCCTCTTCTGCGACCATCACAACTTGACACACACTGCCCATGATGCATGGCGTGGTTTATGGACTGTGAACAGATCTGAGGATGCGTGTGATATAGCTTTATCACTCTAATTTTAAAGCCCCTACAAATGTAATATTTACTCAAATCTTCTGTCTTCAGAGAGCAATCCACTCAACATAGCAAATTTTCTAGAACCCATTTCTGTTATCACTGTTGCATATTTCCAGACATGTGGAGAATACTATTTTAAACAGGATATACCACGACCTTGGATTCTGTACCAAATCAGATCCATATGAAGATTATATTGTTCCCCATCTGTTAGCAGTTCTTGTTGAATAATTCAGTACATTCTCTGTCAGTGAGGGGTGAGTTGACTCTGTTCTAGTTAGAAGGTTTTAAATCTCGGAGCAGGTTGAATTTCTCTCTCTCTCTCTCTCTCTCTATATATATATATATATATATATATATGTATGTATGTATGTATGTATGTATGTATGTATATATATATATATATATATATATATATATATATATATGTATATGTGTGTGTGTGTGTGTTTTTTTTTAAGGACTTGACAGGTCTTTATCAGTATAAATACACTGTATTCCAGGTCTTATAGATAGATGGACATCTGACTACTGACCAGTCATAGAGATGCAGGAACAGGAAGTGTACCTCACCTCAGTCAGCTATGTTGATCGGAGAAGGTAATGTTGTCATAGTGAGGTGGGGCATAAGATGATTCTGTGTGGCTAGTAGCACTCAGCAGTGCCATCTCTGGCCACATACTGCCACTGCATGGAATATTATAGTCAGTCCATGGTAGGGGCTGGGATTCCATTAGGTCTTTTCCCTCTTTATTCACTATTTATACATTCAGCATTATTTTGCTCTGTGTTTCATCTATTATGTTCATTGAGGAATGTTGGTTCTAGACACAGGTTTATTTGTGTTATAACAGATAGCAGGCTAGTTATAATGTGTTTAAGTAGGCTTCAAGAGCTTTTTAACGTTATAAATGAGCTGAGGCGAACTCACCTTGGAACCCCTTTATTGGGGACAAAAACCCCTGATATTAATTTCACTTTTGAAATGTTCTCCTTTAAAAATTTAATATAATGTACTTATGGAGTCACTCCATTAATAACTCCTATAATTAATATAATTCTTTAACTTTATATAATTGACGTCCATTGCTGTAATAATGATTCTGTAAATATGGCTGTTTATAGGCCTGGAACAGAACTGAATGTCAGTAATGTAGCGTAGAACTGCAAATGGACTTTGTGAACTGACTACTAAAGGAGGGACGAGCTTTTGTCTGATGGCTGATTTAAAGACTGTACTAATAAAAACATTTTAGAAATGCACTTGAAGATTGATTGGAGGTTACATTATAAATAAAAAAATAACACATGAAAAACGTTTTGTCGTTAACTTTAATCCACTCCAACAAAGTTTGTGCGTTTGCATGTGTGTGTGTTAGCCAGTGTGATTGAGGGCTGTGGAGCAGCTCAGAGATGTGGGTCCCTGTTCTGTAAAGGCTGAAGTAGCACCAGGCTAGGCTAATGCTGCTGTAGCGTTCCTCTGTAATAAGATCACCCAGAAACAGACATTTTCAAATGTTTTAGTGTCAGATAGAAAAGAAGCTCTCTGCCTTTATAAGTTCACATCTCTATTCAGCCATGGACATGAGCACATCGGGAGTAACTGATACGTACTCTCCTTCTACTGAAAGAAATATGTAGCTAACCACTAAATCAACTGTAGAAATCTTGACAGTGAGTATGAGAACGTAACAGGGTTGTTCAAGAAACTTGCGTACGGTTCAAAGATATGCATAGATTTTTAGGATAACAACAAATCGCTGACTGTTTAACTGGGGGAGAGAGAGGTGACAAAATGATAATGAGCGAGAGGTATTTTCCAGGCTGTATCTTTGGTGGTCTCAGAGAGGGTCTCAGTAGATTGTGAACCCAGTGCAGAACACAAAAGGGAAACAGAGGAGAGAGGGGGATGAGGGAGGAAGGAGGTTACACCACCGGAGTCCCACAATTCATCATGCTCTGGCACCCTCTGGATGAGAGAAGAGGGGGAGTCTGGGATTGATGGCCAGTGAGACTTTGTGACCTCCCTTTCCCCTAGAGGGGATACTGACCTGTGTGTGTGAGAGAGAGAGAGTTAGACAGAGGATCTGAATATCTGTTTACATCCTATAGGCATCCTATAGAGAGTTGTGCATATGTTTGATTTCGATATATAGTGGTGGAATTAAAGTCTTTATAACAGGAAGTCTACTGTATCACTGTATATCTACTGTTTCTACTGTAATCTACTGTTTCTGCTGAACTCTGACTGTAAAATTACCCTATTCTAAACACCATTCTCTAGTGGCCATGAATGATGAGTTGTTTTTGTTTCTCCCTCTCTTTCCCCAGGAATACCTGCAAGGTGATAGCACCAAGGCACTGACAAAGTTAGGCTGGAAAGCAAAGATCACTTTTGAGGTGGGTGTTGCACTTTACTCTGCGTGTGTGCATGTGTGTGCTTGTGTGCATGCGTGCGTGTTTGTGTGTGTGCGTGTCTGTGTGCACATAACCCATGGTGGAACTGGAGAAGCACAGCATGCTGGTCTTCTTCGATGACAGTCTTCCCAGCCAGCTTCTCCACTTTTCTTGTGTTGTCAGTAAACACAACATAAATTGGAAAGTTAAGCGGCTTCTTAAGTAGCTAAACTAATGTTTTTTAACGTGTTATAATCAAATACTGTACAAGCCTTATATGAACAATAATAGGTAGGTTAAGTGTGATTGAACAAGCCAAGTTGGACTAATCTCCCACTTACCAACCACAGTACATCAACATGACTGAATAAAGAGGTCCTCTGAACAGATTTGATGTTCACAACCCATTTTGTTTCTCTATTATTTTCATATTTTTTGTCTTAGGGATTTTTCGATTCGGACCAATAATTTTATTAGATTAACCTATTTTCCTGAATCTATACAAATTGTTTGATTATCAGTGTTTGGAAATGAATATTTAGGCTGCTATGTTAGGTTTAGAGTAGACAATATCTGTGTCTAAACTAAACCTCTATTTGACTCTTTAGGAACTGGTGAAAGAGATGGTTGATGCTGACATCCATCTCATGAAGAATAACCCTAACGCATAAAACCAAATCCTGTGGATCAACCCAAACCTAGGGAATTGTCTGAGCACTCCTGACCAGAGTGCACTGTGACTCAACAGTCGCACCATGCGGTGAAAAGAATATAAAACTAGTCTGGATCATTTTTTTCATCAATTTGCTGTCCCAAACGAAGTTACTTCGTCTGTTTTTTTGCCTTTTGCTATGGTGAGGGAAGATTATTCGATGCCTTTTAAATAATACCATTCCTTATTTTTGTTTTTAATCTTAATATATTTTTTTCTCACTGATCATGATTTAATAGCCTATATGGTGATAGGACTTTTTATTATTTTTATTCGACACTGTCTCTGGGCAATATGGGATTGTATTGTTGTCTTGTGTTTGTGTGTTTTAATCGCCTGGCATATAGGTCACAGGTTGCAGTTTGTCCTTTTAGAAAAAAAATAAGTAGAACTTTAATGATTTGTTATTGTAAGATGACCAACAAATTTGTTTTAAATGTTATTCAGCATTTGTGAAATCTTTTGTATTCCCATCTGCCATATTTAATTCAGAATATAAACATTTTGGTACAATAAAACTTGTTCTTTTGATACATTAGTTGGCCCTATATATGTGATTATTTTCTTGACTTTTCATGCACAATCTTCTGCTCTTCTCCTCTTAATATACATTGTTTGTTATAAATGTATTGATAATTACATAGACACATAGCACCACATATAATATATGTAGCCTAAATAACATAATTGTAACTATTTATGAAGATAGGCTATTTTATGTCACCCAATTGGCACTGCATAATCTCCCCGCCATTATTCCACAAAGATGTGTCTAGACTGGAGGACACGTGTACAATGTGTACCTTATAAATAGGGGAGAGATGTTATACCTTTGGTTAAATCTTGTAAAAGGTATTTTAGAGGTAAAACCTCAAGCTTGAGTCGAGTCAGAAGACTAGAGTAATGTTGTCTGAGAGGTTCCTCGTGCCAGCGCGCCCAGGTTGCTCAGAGGTCGCGTGAGCCTCAGCCCCTGTCATTTCCCTTCCCTCCTCGCGCTCAGCTCTCCTTGGTTTGCCCCGCGAGCACACTAACCCTGTTCATTCCTCAGGAAATACGCTTCCTCGAGCCTGGATCCCATTCCTGCAGAATGTGTCTCAATCGAGACATTCTGACTATGTGCCCAATCCAAGCCCAGCGCGCACTGGAGGCTGCCTCTTCCAAGCGTAAAGACCTCTGTCGTTTTGTCTCTGACTGCTGGAATATGAACCCCTAACCTCGAACCTCTTTGTTTTAGAGGCCAAGAGACGTCCCACCATACTTTTACTTTAATGGTTTGTAAAATAGTTTTGTTACAGAACAATAGCTTAGAAAGGAAGTTAGGTTGTTCAAGGTAGGCCTATATTTTATGGAATCTCATGGAATCAACATCCAGACTTTAAAAGATTATAGCCCCAGAAATGTATCAGTTGTGTAGGCCTACATTAATCAAATGAAAACCGTCGTGGGATATTTTTATGAAAAATCCGTTTGACATTTTAAATGGAAAATGGAGGGTTTCAAGGTAGGTTTACGAAGAGGGAACAAACAGGGTGGGTTTGCCTGTCTGCCTCTCTTTTTTGTTTAAGACAACACCTAGAACATTGCAGTTTGACCGTCGGAGACAGCGCTGCATCTGTGTGGACTTATAATTGGTAACAGATGGCGCTTTGAGGTTGGCCCTGGAACCCGGGTGCGAGCGAAAACACACCAGTTTCCACTGTGCCAGGTCTCTCCTCGCGCCCGCCGGCCAGCCGCACACAGGTGCACGGGCCCAGTTGCGCGCCGCCACTAACTGCAGCAGCCCTGTGCTGCTCTAGGCTCAGCTTTCAGAAAGCACGGGAACATAATGCAGGCACCCAGTTCCAGGCGTAAATTACTACAGAGAAGAAAGAGAAAGGAGAGGAGTGTGTGCCACCACATTTTTGGCTATGAAAAGCTAACAAAAAAAAGCCTTAATACGTTTTACAGTAAAACAGGAGAGCAAAATAAACTGAAATAATCTAACAATCTCCTGAAATTGTCTTTATAGATGTTATTTTCGCTCACTGTTCTTTATCCTTACATAGAGAGTTGGCTATAGCAAAGACCTACAGACTACTTTTGTTGTTTTTACCAGAATTCAAAAATAAAATGGATTATTTATATCATATGCATTTGGCTCTCTCAATAGGGCTATGGTTTGGAGTAACAAATAGGGAGATTCATGCTTTCATGAGACATGGAAATTGCCACCGTCGTGTCCTTATTGTTACACCTCATTATAAAAACAGGCATAATAGCAAAAGGGTTCACATATTTGCCTTAATTTTTATATAAGGCCTAATTAAACTGTTATTTGAGCCATATACGTATTATCATCTAGCCTACGAGGATGACATCGATTTATTATTACAAATTTGCAATGATTTTAGGACTATTCGGTTTTATAAATATGATCAAAATGTTCACAATTTGATATCTTCAGGCCTACAATTTCTTGAGACAAATCATTTTCTTTTCAGTTTGGAATGTTCTTCAATGTCATTTTGTTTGTTCGTTTCATGGTGTAGGCCATCGTTTAAAATCAACTATCAACTGTTCTTTATAAGCAACAGAGTCGATATGGTAGAGTGAATCTTTCAAATAAAATATAGACCATCTCTATAGGCCTATACTTTTTAAACGGACTAAAAGAAAAGTGAGAGAGTGAATAGAGAGACAGTTACAGCGGAAATGGCGCCCATATAAGTCATCTGAACCCTGTTAGGCTTAGCATTTCTGACATTCTCCACTGCCCGGATAAATAAACAAGTAAATGGGAGATTGGTTAGGAAGTGGAACTCTGCAATCGGATTTATCTCTAATAAAACATAGCAGATGCAGATTACCATCAGAAAGGGCCCCAAATGCTGATGCTGGTATGACCATTAATTAATCGAATATTTTGTTTGGCTTTATCCTAGTTCATTTAATGTGCTATAGGCTGACTGGCACCAGCTGACGAGCGAATAGAGAACCATGAGAAAGTCTCGATTATAATGTGGCAAATCACATAATACAATGTGAGAACTCGCACGAATGCTTACACCTTTTCATTCTCTTGTCACTTATAGCAATACTGTATTGAGTAGGTCTAGCCTAAGTTTATAGTTTACAAATTGATAATTAGGCCTACTGTTTCATGTTCTCCTTTTATTTCCAACATATTGAGTCATAATCCTTTAATTGGTGTTTGGCGTATTGGTTAATGACAGTTGATAGGCTAATGTTAGCAAAGAGTTATAGCCTTGCTCAATTACACTACTGTAATAGAACCTCTCGTGTCGTAGAACTAAACGTCCCCGCGAGGCAGTGGCAACCTTCACCATTACTTCTGACTTTTCCGAGGGCTTTGGAAAATGGCGCGCCTTCAAGCGTTTTGACCTACCCAGGTCCATGTCTCCCCCGGCTCTGGCCCCGGGGCCTGCCCCCACAGGGCCTGCCTGGGCGGGGAGACAGACACACTGACACTCCGGTGGTTAGATTTATCCCCACCAGGACCTTAAACAGTGCTGAGTAAAATATGTCTTAATGCATCAGACAGGCGTTAGACAGATGTGAAAAGCGAAGATTGAACGACAGTGAATTTATATATTATACATCATTCATGCGTTGACGTGTTATTGAGGGGCGTGTGGGTTTGTCTTGAAGGCGCCCGGAATTGTTGTGATTGTAGGCCTTAACAGCTTCATTTAAAGACGAGGGGAGGGTCTCAGTTTCGCGTTACACATCCTCTTGTTTTGTGTGTGTGTGTGTGTGTGTGTGTGTGTGTGTGTGTGTGTGTGTGTGTGTGTGTGTGTGTGTGTGTGTGTGTGTGTGTGTGTGTGTGTGTGTGTGTGTGTGTGTGTGTGTGTGTGTGTAATTGCTGTTGACTTACAAATTGATTTGATAAGCTCTTGCTCATACAGCCCCTCCTAGTCTGTGTTTCATGCCATTCTCACGTTTACTCTTGAAGTTTCAAATTCTGTTTTTAGCTCATTATGGAATGTAAAAATAATTGCCTAATAAAATAGAATACTTGAGAACATTGTATCTCTTGTCATAATACTTTAATCAAGTAGCCTATGTGGGCCTATTAGACTATTTCCTGCAAAGTCAGCATGTTTGAGGGAATGTTACTATTTGTTTTAATTATTCATTGTCATAACTATAACGCATAACCAAGAGTTTGTAAGTGCAATTCCTTAATTTTGTTCTTATTTTGGTATTATTAAATCAAAAGGTATGACGATTCCTGTCATCATTATTGTAGCAGAACGCCTCGCCTTAACCGTGTTTAAAAAATTGGTATTTAACATCTAACCATATTTAATTCACGTTTAATAACTTAATTGTAGGCTACATGCAATATTCAATATTGACACGGTGTTAAGCTGCAGAACGCCTTATTTGATCTGAAAAATGGACAAGCCTTATTTTTAGACGAGCACGCCCCTCACTTTAACTTTAAAGTTAAAATGAATAGAACACAGTTGACCTTTATTTAAAAGAGATGCCTGTCTCCACATAATTATCTATGTTTGTGTAGAGGCTTACAGTAGGCTATAGTGTGTATGCTGTAATAGTGCAATTATGTGCGTGTGGAGGAGGGTGTCCAAGTAAACTAATCGATTAGTCATCTATAACTTGTCAACAGTAATATCCATAATGTATTCCGTAGTTTATGTGAACAGCGCATGAGAGTATGTTAGGCCAGGAAAGTTATAGGCATCTTTAGAAAGCGACTGCGTGCTCATATAGTGGCAGCTCGTCGCTTTGCCCTCTCATGAAGCATTGTTGACATCCTCCCCATTGACCTTCGCCTCGCGCTCTGCCTTTTCCGTCTGATGAAAAATGATTCTGCCGCTGATTGAATTTTATTCCTTCCTGACCTGGCCAGCTAGTGATAGCGCCATCAATCTCTGTGCGCCGACATGACGTGTGTTTATTCCTTCGGAAAGAATCTGATGACTGCTATTAGAGCAATTATGGCTAGGCATCTATGAGTGAGAGGATCAACATTTGAAATATATGTTTATTGAATTATTGGTAGGCCACTATTTTATTTAAATCTAAACCTATTTGCATTGGTGTGATGCAGTCTAGGCCAATGCATAGACCTATAGTGGTTACTTTTTGTTGTTGTCAAAATGAAAACTGTAAATGGTATGCTAAAGCCTCTAGCCAATAAACTAGAAGGGTCTGTTTTCATTACCTATACACCAATAGTTAATGCTCAATTTTAAAATGTAGATAAAAATCTCCAGGTTAATAAGCAATGTTGTCTTTGTTTAGGCCTAGGCTTACCCGAAAGGCAGAGTGACTGACTGGACCAACTTGACTTTGTGCTGCCTGTGCTGTCAAGCAGGCTTTACTCAAGGGAGCATTTGTGCTGCGGTGTAGTGTTCCCTGCTCACATTCTCAATCCAATACTTTCACGAGTGCAAGCGATCACAACAAAGACACATTTTCAATGCCTACCAGGGAGAAGTCAACCCCCTATCCCCTTCTGCGTCCCCTACCCCTCCTGCCTCCCCTACTTGCCCCACGGACACACCTGTACAAGATTTGGGCCTCAGCAAAGCACTGGTGTCAGAGAGTAAAAATATCTCCTCTCCCCCTGTTCCTGAACTCACGGAGCCCAGGGCCGCCGGCAGCAGGCAGCATCAGCAAGACTCAGCGCAGAGGTATGTCATATAACAACACCATATAATGCATAGGCTACATTCATTACGCTCATACGTCTGACTGGGCCCCAGACTGCGTCCCAAATGTCACCATATGCTCCTATATAGTGCACTAACTTTGACCAGGTGCACTATACTTCGCCATTTGCGAAGGGCGGTCTCCAGTCAGTCAGTCCGTGTAATTGTCAGACCGAGGCCCGCATGCTTAGAGGCCCCGGAGGAAGGGACAGAGAATGTAGTTAACACAATAAGCAAGCAGATGTTTTCTGTAAACCCCTGTACACTCAATTAACAAGCTGTAATGACTACCAATTGTGACTATCGAGACCGACACACACGCGCCGCCGATACAAAACATTCCAAATGTTTGATGAAGTGGTTTGAATTTGGTTGTGAATTTGTTTTAACTGCAAATGTGTTTTATCTGCAATTTAAACAGTTACGCTACAGTAATATCTTAGCAGCGATACTTGTTTACACATTTTAAATTATACAAATTAGTTAATAGGACATATTCATAATAAAGACGATAATAATATAGGCCTGCAAAAGGAGAGTTTCAAAACAACAAATGTTCACAAATATTTGTCCTATCATGTTTCAATGCATTTTCTTGAAAGCGACTGTTTTTTTGTTGTTGCATTGTCTAGATTGATTTTTAAATAGTAAATTAAGTACACTTAATTTTAATTAATATATGTGTCTGTGTTTGCTTGTTTTGTTTCATCTTTAATCAGTTGCTGCAGCAACCAAACATCTGGCAAAGAGAATATTTCAGACATGCGTGGTATGAACTAAGCGTCCGTAAACACACGTGGTCACTCCAAACAACACCCGGATACCTTGGCACCACCGAGCTAGTAAACAGCCACCTACCCCTCCATCAATAAGCCGTGATACAAAGTTTGGCTCTCGGCTCGCTCTACATCAAGGACCTGTTGAACTAAAGGCCTGGAGGTGAGGATATTGACAAAGGGTCTCGTCTCAGCGAAAACAAACCAAGCAATGCATCTAGCCGAGAGCCAAACTTACTTCTGTTGTCACCAAATGTACTCCATATCCTTCGTCAATAATTATTTCATGATATCAATTAGTGTGATTTCTTATTTACACAAATCCTAAATCTCGTTGTGTAAATCTCTACTCTCTTCCTCTCCTGTCTCCCCCTCTGTTTCAGATTGCGTGCTGTAGCTCAGTGGAACATTTAATTTGTGCTGACTACACAAACATGGGCCAATGCAGAGGAGTAGGCTCAGTAGCCTACATTTTATTTTAGCTTTGTTATAAGAAAGTAAAATGCCCAAATATTGCACAACCTGTATTGAAGATAGTCCTAAAGTTAGAAACAAAACTTGCTAATCATTATTTTAATTTGGAGGTTTTGGACCCAACATTCATACTTTCCTCGATGGCACATCCCACATAGCCTAAGGAGAGATACTGTATGTTGAAACATGTGTTACGTTACCATGACAATAGCCTATCCGTTACAAGAATAACTAACAATTACACGGACATATATCATACACACTGAGTATATTGCATAATACACTACCAGCCCAGCAGCAAGCCTGTATATAGCATCCTATCAGATTACAACACACTCAATACAGCAGAACATCGCATTAGTGGCTGCAGCCTTGTGTGTGTTGTATTGCTTTACGATGTAATATTAAATACCTAGACATAACTCCAGAACTCATAAGATTGTCACATCGTTTAAACTGTATATGTTTTACATTTATTTCACTACAGTCCTGCAACGTGTGCTGCCAGGCAAAACTGTGTGCATATGTGCCCCGGTTATTGTAGCAGGGTCATGAGGCCCCAGAACAGAACATCAAGACAAGAAACAGAACCCCTTTATTACTCCAAATAGCCACCGTAAATCTTATCAACACTGTGTGGGGTGTGTTGTGCAATAGTTTGTGTTTTAGATATTACATTGTAAATACAGAAGAGTGAGGTTTACGCAAATATACCGCCGCCGTTTAAAATCACAAATGATTTGAAGCATTAGGCCTAAACACTAATTTTGTCTAAGCGCCACCAGGGAAGACACTATGCAATCTTATTTTGCAATAATAGACCAAACTATTATTTTGCATTGTGTTCCCTATTCTAAAGCATGGCGGACCCCATGGGCCTCTACGGAGAGCTAATAAACCAGACAAATATAAATCAAATAGAATGTCAATTTATTAGACAAACAAAGCAATGCCTTCAGAATAATTTCAACAAATATGGAACAAAAATATATAGAATACGTCGGTATACAAGTCCCCCTCCTATTTCATAAAATAACAATATGTAGCACAATTTAAGGCACCTCAATTTGGAAACACTTTTTTGGTGGTTGGTCCACAACATCCAACTATACTCCCTTACTTTCTATAATAAATTACTATATGCAATTTACAGTGAATAACAAGTTAATAACATGTTGGATGTTAAAGCAACACTCTTTAAAAACAAAGTTCCCAAAGTGAGAGAGATAAAAACTTACGTGTTATTCGATGTTGTAACACGCGCCTCTGTCTTTCATACACACCAGAACAAATCTCACCACTCTCATTCTGTTTAGTCCATTTGGGGATGAATAAAGGACCGGAATGAGGGAGGTTAAAGTACAAAAAGAAGGAAATATATATATATTAAAGTTATTCGTTTAAAAAAACGTTTTTGTTTTTGTTATTTTCAGAACTTGCCGCAGTCATAAACGAAAGCTCCGGAGGTACGGTAGATGGATTGACCGGAGGGGAAGGCCATCTGACAGCTATTACTTCCGTTAACCGGAGAGCTATTCAAACCGATCCGTTGAGACTCGAACATCTCTCGCATCGAGTGGAAGTTCTGTTGCTGTGCCGGGTAGCTTGTGCCCAGGTGTCCCAGGTCTCCGTACCAGGACGCAAGTCGGCCCTGGTTCGCGTGGTGACCACTGTCCTGTCCCGCGCTCAGGTTGCCATGCCCGAGCGGGGATGTGGCCGTAGTGGTGATGGAGTAATCGGGCAGAGTCTCGTCCACGGTGGTAGAGGGCGCAAGGTGGCCTCCTCGTTCCCCGGCGTACAAGCTCATGGCTTGCATGTTGCAATGGTACGTCGCGTTAGAGTTTGTAGATATTGAGTTCTGGTTGCAGTTTGGTGAGTTGTAAGCAGACGTCTGGTTGGGGGAATAGTTAAGAGATAGAGAGGGGGTTATACCTGTCCTAGAAGATGCGATAAGAGGCTCCGTGGTGCCCTGAGGCGACCCCCGGACTGAGGTCATGATGTTGTCCACACTGAAGCCTTGCGCCGCGGCCTGTGCGTGGTGGTGATGCTCGGGGCCCTCCATGGAGAGGGACCGGGCAGAGGGCACACTGTGAGGGCTACCGGTGGACATACTACTGCTGCTGCCAGGACTCTCTATCTTGGGCACAGGCAGGCTGGGGGACTCGGCCTGTGGTGGAGTAGAGGTCCCGTTCTCAGTCTTTATGTCCTGGATGCGCACGGGCTGTGAGCCCTGCACGGGCTGCTCGTTCTCCATATCCGGTGCTCCTCTCCCTGACAGGTCCCTGCCTTGCCTGTCATCCTTGTCCTTTTGAACATTACTCTTCTTGAACCGTCTGCGACGCCTCAGGAAGCTGCCGTTCTCGAACATGTTATAGGAGTCCGGGTCCAGAGTCCAATAGCTGCCTTTGCCGGGCTTCTTATCGTCCCGGGCCACTTTGACAAAGCACTCGTTGAGGGACAGGTTGTGGCGGATGCTGTTCTGCCAGCCCTGCTTGTTGTCTCGGTAGAACGGGAACCTCTCCATGATAAACTGATAAATCCCGTTTAGGGTCACCTTCTTGTCCGGTGAGTTCTGTATCGCCATGGTGATAAGGGCGATGTAGCTGTACGGAGGTTTGACCAGGTCCTTGGGCTGGTGTTGCGGGGTGTACGGTCCGTACGCACGCGCCATGCTGGCCTGATACTGGTCTTGGGCTGCGTGAGAGTACATACTCATGGGAGCTGGCATCCCGGTGTACCCTCCACCCGCCGCTGCCCGGTAGTAGCTCTGGTCACTGCTAATGTAAGGCACGACGCCCAGAGAGTTGGGGCTGGAGACGGAGTAGCGCGCCTGCATTATCTCCTCCTCGCCTTCGTCCCGTAAAGTTTAAATAATAAAGAACTCTCCCAAAAGCTTCTGCAGCACGGAGATGGGTAGCTCCAGTTTCCTCCTCAGCCTCCTTTCCTTTATTTTCTGTGTGTTACAAAGGGAGTTTGGGGAAGTATGTTTAGCCTAAGCCACGGCTCGCCAGGATGACTGGAGTGAAGGCTGCGCACAGTCTACTGTGTCGAACATTGGGAAAACTACGGCTCAAGCATCCGTCACTACAGAGACACTTTTTTTTTGACTCTGTTCAGGTTTTGGCCTGTGGCTGCTCCTCCCCGAATGCGTTCCAACATCTAATAGGATGGGAGCTCAACCCGAGCGTGCACGAAAGAAAGCAAAGTTACAGCAGTCAAAAAGCCTTCCAAGTGGTGTTGGCCACACACACACACACACACACACACACACACACACACACACACACACACACACACACACACACACACACACACACACACACACACACACACACACGCACACGCACACGCACACACACAGAAATTAAATAAGGAGAGGTATGAGGAACTCCCTGCTCCCATAAAATTATTTGAAGGGCTGTATGACTAATATTGCTCAATGCCAATGGTTTCGGCTATATTAAACCATTAAAATATTAACATCTATTCCTTAATATTAGCAGTTTATCAAAAACTTTCAGATACCCTATCATATGTGTTAAAATGTGTAACCTATTGTGAAACATGAAATCGTGTAAGGACTACAACGTAAAATTGGAAGAAGTCTTCAATCGCATCACCTCATTTGAAATGAATGACTTCTTTATAAATAAAATTAAAATAAATAGCCTATTTATGTGCATTATTATAATTAGCCTACATTGAATATTAAACCGGATAAAGGTTTATTTTAATTCGTTTTTCTCTGTAACATTATGGATGAACTAGCCTACACACAAAACTGAAAGGTAGGCTACACGATTGTTACTTTAATTTCTCAATCTCATCCGTTAAAAATGGGTTTATAAAACATTATACAATCAACAACAACAATGCAAAATAAGCTACACATTCATTTAATTTAATTTATTCAAAGCACAACATCAAATGTTGACTAAAAGAATGGGCCCTACATGTGGTCGGTGCCCGTAATCTTTTCTGATGGGCACGGCGCAACAGATGGAGAGGTGTCAGAGATTCCACATTATGTAAATCACCAGCTATAATCTGGAGGAGAGATTATTATTTTACTACCTTGTTACTGTCATTGCGGGAAACAGGCTTTTTTTAAATAACAGGCCTTCATGATCAAAATTTAATATAGGCCTATGTTATTTCTAGCCAAATGAAGAATACACTTTGGTCTCACTATCGGCCTACCACATATGAGCCTACAAGAATCAAAAGGCACACTAGTTTTTATCGGCACAAACATGCGTTGAAATCAGTGTTCTCCTCTGCCGTTTGGTTCCGCTACGCTGAGTTCATCAACATAAACTGCAGTTTAAACTTTAAATAAACACCCAGCGCGAGATAAAAGCGCATGCTCCCCTCCCGGCCCGGGCAGCTCGAGAGGGCGGAATGCGCAAGCTAATTAAAGGTTAAATTAAGATCATTTGGCCGAGGAAGAAGAAACGGCCAAGGTGAGAAAGGTTGACGTGGTGTGAGAGGGAATGCGATTTTAGTGGGACCAAACGGAGCGCACGGAGACCTTGCATGTGTCAGTCTCAGTCCAAAGGTGCTAACAATGCTATCAAAATTCCTCCAGCTTTTGCTCGTAAGGCATCACGCACTTTCTCAGGCAGAATGTTTAACTAATGTTAAAAACGAGGCAGGTTCCATCCCTGTATTAGACATTAGGCTAGGAGATTTAACATATTTTGTTGGCAAGTAATAATTGTTGTTGGCCTATGTGAATTTTGGTATAACAACACATGACCGAATTCTTTATTTTTTCGAATTTAGGCCTAGGCTATTTCTTATCCAACACTCATCATAGGCTATGGTGTTTGAGGATATCATTGCAATTGTGAATGCATTTTTAGACCGTCTCAGTTATTTTATTAGTATGCCTATTAGTATTATTAGTAGGTAGGCTATCAGTAGCCAAATAGTAGCAAATACTATCTACAATCGACTATCTAAATAACTGTCACAGCAGTGTTATTGTGTGGGAACTGAGGGGCGGGAAGTAGAGGCGAGATACCCGGGACAGTAAACACTGGCATGTAATAAAAACAATTAAAACCAAGAATTCACAAAATGGGACAAACACCAAATTGAGACACTGCATGCAGAAATCTGCAAAAATATCCTCAGTGTACAACATAAAACACCAAATAATGCATGCAAAGCAGAATTAGGCCGATGCCAAAGCGATTCCCAAACCTTCCATAACAAAGCCATCACCTACAGAGAGATGAACCTAGAGAAGAGTCCTCCAAGCAAGCTAGCTATTCATGGGGTTCTGCTCACAAACAGACCTCACAGAACCCCAGGACAGCAACACAATTAGACCCAACCATATCAAGAGAAAACAAAAAGATAATTACTTCACCCATTGGAAATAATGAACAAAAAAAACAGAGCAAACTAGAATACTATTTGGCCCTAAACAGAGAGTACACAGTGGCAGAATACCTGACCACTGTGACTGACCCAAAATGAAGGAAAGTTTTGACAATGTGCAGACTCAGTGAGCATAGCCTTGCTATTGAGAAAGGCCACCATAGGCAGACATGGCTCTCAAGAGAAGACAGGCTATGTGCACACTGCCCACAAAATGAGATGGAAACTGAGCTGCACTTCCTAACCTCCTGCCAAATGTATGACCGTATTGGAGACACATATTTCCCTCAGATTACACAGATCCACAAAGAATTCGAATACAAACCCAATTTTGATAAACTCCCATATCTATTGGGTGAAATACAGGTGTGCAATCACAGCAGCAAGATATGTAACCTGTTGCCACAAGAAAAGCGCAACCAGTGAAGAACAAACACCATTGTAAATACAACCTATATTTATGTTTATTTATTTTCCCTTTCTTTCTCTAACTATTTGCACATAATATGACATTTGTAATGTATGTGTGTAATGTTTACTGTTCATTTGATTTTTTTTCACTTTTGTTTATTATCTAGTTTACTTGCTTTGGCAATGTTAACATATGTTTACCATGCTAATAAAGCCCTTAAATTGAATTTGAATTGAATTGAGAGACAAGAAAAGGGAAACCAGTGAAGAACAAACACCATCGTAAATACAACGTATATTTATGTTTATTTATTTTCCCTTTTGTACTTTAACTATTTGCACATCATTACAACACTGTATATAGACATGATATGACATTTGTAATGTCTTTATTCTTTTGGAACTTCTGCGAGTGTATGTTTGCTGTTCTATTGTTTATTTCACTTTTGTTAATTATCTATTTCACTTGCTTTGGCAAATGTAAACACATGTTTCCCATGCCAATAAAGCCCTCAAATTGAAATTAAATTGAAATTGAGAGAGAGATATTAGGTAAATTATGATAAATGTTATACAATACATTACTTGATGAATTGTATAAACTTAGAAACCGTTTTTTAAATAGTAAATTGCTAAATTCTGAATTCATCTTTGGTTGGATTTAAAAAAATATTTAAAAAATAGATAGTCCCCGGTAGTCCTACAGTCCCGTTTCCTACAAAACATGGGTACAATTTAGAAAAACAATGATATTGTGTCCATTTGTTTTTATTGACATGGCCTATATTTGAATTTATTTTGCACATAAAATATATATGGCGCTGTTATTATTTGATTCAATAAATATAACATATATATGCTATATATTCTTTCTGTGTAGAATCGAATGTACTTGTTTTTTTTCTGTGAAAATTCACGTACAATTTTTTACGATATTATCAATAATATAGGCTATGTTGAAAAACATTCCTTTTACAATTTAGAAGATTGATGTAATGGTGTAAATTGAAATATTTCGATGGCATTGGCAGACTTTTGGAGCTAAAAGTCGAAGGAATTTGCCACTGACTACTGCTCGTGTCTCGGGATAATTGTAGTGATGAATCACATTTTACTAGTCTGTTACCTTCCTACATTTTAGAACTAAAACGGTGGAATGGTTCCCAGAACTAAATCATAAAAGTTCAAATAAATAGACGTGGTATGTTAGATTTTATTTTTATTATTTATCCGTTATTTTACCGACTGAGAACACGTTCTTATTTACAGCAACGACCTGGGGAATAGTTACAGGGGAGAGGAGGGGGATGAATGAGAATTGTAAACTGGGGATTATTAGGTGAACATGATGGTTTGAGGGCCAGATTGGGAATTAGCCAGAGGGTGAACAGATTAGCCAAAGAGGGTGAACAGTGAGACAGAGAAATATGTAAAATATACCAACGCGACGCAGTGTATTGACCTTGTCGGCATTCTTTCATAAGTACTGAGGGAGTTGTGAAGACCAGCATTACGATGACAAGGAAACCGTTCAACACTAGCCACTGGCCAAGCCACCTGCTATGAGGGCCAGCGGTTCGTTGGCACCTAGCGCCCCCTGGCGACCATAAATGCCAATGGCCTGCATGTCCTTAAGGGAGTAACATCGTCCCTAGGCTAATTGCGCATAGGCAGAAGTGTCTGATGAACGGATTGAGCTATTTTGCACATCAATTAGGTTACTACTCAAACCTCCACAAAGTGATCCAATGAAACATTATAGAAAAGCCAGAAAATAAGTGATGGTGATTTTTGGAAGCTCATTCTTATCTGAAAATGTTTGGTCCATGGGACTTCAGTTCACTCTCCCTCCTCAATGAAAAGATGGAAGCAAGTTCCAAAAATCCCCAAAGGTAGGAAAGGTAGGCCTCCCAAACTCGGTCCTCGGGAACCCAAGGTATCTAAGTTTAGATTGTTGCTCAAACACTACACAGTTGATTCAAATAATCAACTAATCACCAAGCTTTGATCATTTGATTAAGCTGTGTCGTGTTAGGGCAAAACCCAAAACGTGCACCCCTTGGTGTCCCGAGCACCGAGTTTGGGGAACGCTGGACTACAGTGTCAAGGAGCGTCACATCAGGGGCTGTAAACCTTATTCTGTTTCTATGGTGCCAGCTCTCTCTGAAATCACAACATTGCCTATAATAACAGAATGTATTAAAGATAATATTCTCGTATTCCTTTTTATTGGGGGAATGTTTGTTTGATTTGTTTTCTCAACTCACACAACTCTCAATGTAATGGCCATGATGCATGGGGTCAGTCAAGAGAAGTAGGCTGGATGCCCAACGTGGGTGGCCAGGAGCAATTTACAACCACAGGAAGCTCTCAAACTAGTCAAGAGGGCTGCAAACTAGTTCTAAACTAACGTTATACATGGGTGGCTCCTCCTTTGTTAAAAGACAAAAGGTACATAATAGTGACAGAAAAATAGTATGGGTGTTGATGAAGGTCAAGGTGATGATAGCTGCTTAGCCTTTAATGTTACAACATACTCTACTACTCTAAATTCGCCTTGGTCATGAACTACGTGAACCCCCCCATCCCCCATCCAGGGGTGTACTGCAGTTTTGCGGGGCCGCAAGTTTGGCAAATAGCTAACATCCTACAATTTTGTCATGTTGCAAAGAGAGAAAAAATGCATCTTCATAGCTAATCTTATACTATTCTACATATTTTGCAAGGAGGCTGAGAGAAAATGTTTCTGTTTTAATGCTAATTTCCTGCAATTCTACACATTGCCATGGGGCAGTGAGGAAAATTGGCAGTTTTATAGCTAATCTCATGCTATTCTAAACAGTTTTGGCTTATGATGTTTTATATCCTATTTTGGAAGTGGTTATGTCATAAATCCTTGAAGTTCCAGAATGGAGTGAAAATGGCAGCCATATTGGTCAAGGATAAATCGAAACCAATCCTGTTTTACTTACGCAGGAAAATAAAACAAAGGCATGTGATATCAGAAATTGTGTAATATAATTGTCAACCTAAAATATTGCCATATACAGTGCCTTCAGAAAGTATTCACACCCCTTGACTTTTTGTGTTGTTACAACCTGAAATTAAAATGGATAAATTCGGGGGGGGGGGGGGGGGGGGGGGTTCTCACTTGCCTACACATAATACCCCATAATGTCAAAATAGAATTGTGTTTTTCAAAATGTTTACAAATCAATAAAAAATGAAAGAATGAAATCTCTTGAGTCAATAAGTATTAAACTCCTTTGTTATGGCAAGACTACCTCATCTCTGTACCCCACAGATACAATATTCTTTAATTAAGGTCCCTCTGAATTTCAAACACTTTCAACCACAAAGACCAGAAAGGTTTTCCAATGCCTCGCAAAGAAGGACACCTGTTGGTAGATGGAGAGAAAAAAAGTAATTTTGAGCATGGTAAAGTTATTAATTACACTTTGGATGGTGTATCAACACACCCAGTCACTACAAAGATACAGCCGTCCTTCCTAACTCAGTTGCCGGAGAGAAAGGAAACCGCTCAGGGATTTCACCATGAGGCCAATGGTGACTTTAAAACAGTTTAATGGCTGTGAGTTTAATGGCTGTGATAGGAGAAAACTGAGGATGGATCAACAAAATTGTAGTTACTCCACAATACTAACCTAATTGACAGACTGAAAAGAAGAAAGCCTGTACAGAATACAAATATTCAAAACATGCACCTGTTTTCAACAGGGCACTAAAGTAATACTGCAAAAAAAGTGGCAAAGCAATTCACTTTTGTCCTGAATACAGTGTTCTGTTTGTGGCAAATCCAATACAACACATTACTGAGTTCCACTCTCCATATTTTCAAGCATAGTGGTGGCTGCATCATGTTATGGGTATGTTTGTAGTCGTTAAGGACTGGGGAGTTTTTCAGGATAAAAAATAAACGAAATGGAGCTAAGCACAGGCAAAATCCTAGAGAAAAACATGGTTCAGTCTGGTGTCCACCAGACACTGGGTTGACTTAGGCATGTGAATACTTGTGCAAATGAGATATTTATGCATTTCATTTTCAATAAATTAGCAAAAATGATTTTTTAAAATGTTTTAACTTTTTCATTGTAGGGTATTGTGCTAACATACAGTGGAGATAAATTCTTGAAATTCATTATGTTCCACAATATTTTATCACAGCACTGGCAAACCATGGTTGACCAACTCCCTGAGAATGACCTTCACCCCCAGATCATGTCAAGAGAGACCCAGCTAAGTATCTCACTGAGGACTTGAGTCCACTGCAACTTGTGAGGTGTCACTGCCACCATGTGTTTTAATGCCTATGTTGCATTCTATTAAAACTTCCCAGGTGATCCTGTACAACCTCTCTCAGCACTTTGGCACCCTCTAATGTTAGAGAGAGACACGCACGCACACACGCACACATACCTAAAAATGCCCCACTCTGACACCACCACTGTCGTCTCCTCTACCTCCCATGCTGTATATCACTCCTCCCTCTCTCTCCCTCATTCCTCCCTCCCTTCCCCTCACTCCTCCCTCCCTCCCCTCACTATTTCTTCCCTCCTCCCTCCCCCTCCCTCCTCCCTCCCTCCCCCTCACTACTTCCTCCCTTCCCTTCACTCCCCTCCCTCCTCACTCACCTCCCATTCCTCCCATCTCCCCCTCACTCACCACATTAGTCACAGGCCACTTGACAACATGGCCCCCATCCTCACCACACACACACAAAAGTATTTGGTTGATTATTCTGCTCCATTCGATGAGAGAGAGAGAGCGAGAGCGAGACAGAGAGAGCGAGACACCATGTGTTTTTGGCTTTTGGAATGACACAAACTGACAAAGCATTACAGTGCCATCTACAGGTATTGTCATTTTGATGCACATGCATGGCAGTTAAAAACATATAGCAACCAGGCAGTCTTCCTGTATAAAAACTTGGCATTAGACCTTTTAAGTAGATATAGCCCAAAAACATTCTCATCCTTCCATTGAGAAATTCACATACATTTTTCCTCACAATATGTTATCATTGTATCAATTTGATCACTTTTATCAATTCAAACAATCTCCAGTTCGTCGGCATGGATTGTGAATTTCATTGTGGGCAATTCCACTTCACTCAGTCATCAACTATGTTTATATTAAAGAAGTTAATTAAGCACAGCAGGATTCCAAAATATTC
This sequence comes from Oncorhynchus mykiss, assembly GCF_013265735.2. NCBI lineage: Eukaryota > Metazoa > Chordata > Actinopteri > Salmoniformes > Salmonidae > Oncorhynchus > Oncorhynchus mykiss. The sequence continues at coordinate 81,248,066 of NC_048569.1, forward strand.
AGAACACCCATATCCGCAAACCGATACACAAACCCAAAGAGCCTATTGAAATTGATTTTCAAATAAATAACTGCCAATCACCCGTGTGTGAAGAATTCATCCAGTGCAGTCTGCCGGCTGGTATTGGTTTGGAGCTAAACGAGCGAGAGAGAGAGAGATTATCCGGCAGGGAAAGCATGCAGCCCTCTAGGCCAGTTGTAGGATACACAATCTGCAATCCATCGAAGGAGTGCTGGTTATTTTCCGGTCATGGGTAGAAAGGTTACATCTTTTGTCAAATTGACACCAAAAGGGATTTTTTTTCTTAGCATTTTAGCTAACCCTAACCCTTTTCCTAACCTTAACCAGATTCTCCTAACCTGCTAAGTTAATTATCCTAACATACTGCGTAAGCTCAGTGCATTATTCATCTCATATGTATATACTGTATTCAATACTATTCTACTGTATCTTAGTCTAAGCCGCTCTAACATTGCTCGTCCATATATTTATTTATTCTTAATTCCATTCCTTTACTTAGATTTGTGTGTATAGGGTACATGTGTGAAATTGGTAGATATTACTTGTTAGATATTGCTGCACTGTCGGAACTAGAAGCTCAAGCATTTCACTACACCCGCTATAACATTTCCTAACCTGCTACAAAAAGTCACATCTGACAATAGCTGTATGCTTTCTAGTCAAAACCTTATTTTCCTCATGGAATGGCCAGACCAGTCTGTTGGAGGGAGCATCATGTTTTGGGGCTGCTTTGCTGCCTCAGGGCCTGGACGCCTTGCAATCATTGATTTGCAGACTTGTTTACCTGTTGCTGTGCGTTTTGCTGCCAATCTTAATTTGCTACCTGACAATTTTCCGTTTTTTCCGTTTATATTTTTAGTTTTCCCTCACTCAACTTTTTTTCATTCAACTTTTTCACTCCGGACGCTTTATCTGCACATGGTTAGTCAGGATCTCCAACAGCCGAAGCTAAGTGGTAACATTAACATGATGCCTTCTAATTGCAGTCGCTGTACTCATAATATACAGGAGAACGATCGCTTTACGGCGAGGATAGCTGTGCTGCAAGGCCAGCTTCAGACGCAATCGTTAGGCAAGGGCAATTTAAGTGTAGGAAAGGATGAAACAGTGTCTGTGCCACTAGTAAGTACAGATAATAACGTTAGTATAAATCCCCTCGTCCCCGCAGCCGGACAACTTTCTCATGGCTTCTGGAGGGAAATGCTGTAGGAATGCTCAACCGGTGTCACTCATTCAGCCGACAGAAACTTTCAACCGGTTTCCCCCATTAAGCAGCGAGTAGGAGTCTGAGGCCGAGCCTTCTCTTGTCTCTACTCCTCCCGTTAAGGGGTCTGAGACGCCGAAGCTTCCCACCATTAGCTCTGACAGGTTGAAAACCCTAGTCATTGGTGACTCCATTACCTGTAGTAAAAAGAATCACCCAGCGATCAAACACTGTTTACCAGGGGGCAGGGCTACCGACGTTAAGGCTAATCTGAAGATGGAGCTGGCTAAAGCTATAACTGGCGAGTGTATAGAGATATTGTTATTCACGTCGGCACCAATGATGTTAGGATGAAACAGTCAGAGGTCACCAAGCGCAACATAGCTTCAGCGTGTAAATCAGCTAGAAAGATGTGTCGTCGGCATCGAGTAATTGTCTCTGGCCCCCTCCCAGTTAGTGGGAGTGATGAGCTCTACAGCAGAGTCTCACAACTCAATCGCTGGTTGAAAACTATTTTCTGCCCCTCCCAGAAGATAGAATTTGTAGATAATTGGCCCTCTTTCTGGGACTCACCCACAAACAGGACCAAGCTGAGGAGTGACGGATCCTAGCTGGAGGGGTGCTCTCATCTTATCTACCAACAGAGACAGGCTGTAACTCCTCTAGCTCCACAATTAAATAGGGTGCAGGCCAGGCAGCAGGCTGTTAGCCAGCCTGCCATCTTAGTAGAGTCTGCCACTAGCACAGTCAGTGTAGTCAGTTCAGCTATCCCCATTGAGACCGTGTCTGTGCCTCGACCTAGGTTGGGCAAAACTAAACATGGCGGTGTTCGCCTTAGCAATCTCACTAGGATAAAGACCTCCTCCATTCCTGCCATTATTGAAAGAGATTGTGATACCTCACATCTCAAAATAGGGCTACTTAATGTTAGATCCCTCACTTCAAAGGCAGTTATAGTCAATTAACTAATCACTGATCATAATCTTGATGTGATTGGCCTGACTGAAACATGGCTTAAGCCTGGTGAATTTACTGTGTTAAATGAGGCCTCACCTCCTGGTTACACTAGTGACCATATCCCCCGTGCATCCTGCAAAGGAGGAGGTGTTGCTAACATTTACGATAGCAAATTTAAATTTACAAAGAAAAAAAATGACGTTTTCGTCTTTTGAGCTTCCAGTCATGAAATCTGCAGCCTACTCAATCACTTTTTATAGCTACTGTTTACAGGCCTCCTGGGCCATATACAGCCTTCCTCACTGAGTTCCCTGAATTCCTATCGGACTTTGTAGTCATGGCAGATTAAATTCTAATTTTTGGTGACTTTAATATTCACATGGAAAAGTCCACAGACCCACTCCAAAGGGCTTTTGGAGCCATCATCGACTCAGTGGATTTTGTCCAACATATCTCTGGACCTACTCACTGTCACACGCTGGACCTAGTTTTGTCCCATTGTAACGGTTTTCTAGGTGTGAAGGAGAGTCGGACCAAAATGCAGCGTGTACATTGCGATCCATGTTTAATGAACGAACGTAAAAACACGAATCAATAACAAACACTACAAAACAAAGAACTTAACGAAAACCGAAACAGCCTATACTTGTGTAAACTAACACAGAGACAGGAACAACGACACATAGGACAATCACCCACGACAAACTCAAAGAATATGGCTGCCTAAATATGGTTCCCAATCAGAGACAACGATAAACACCTGCCTCTGATTGAGAACCACTCCAGACAGCCATAGACTTTGCTAGATAACCCCACTAGCTACAATCCCAATACATACACACCAAAACCCCAAGACAAAACACACCACAATACAAAAACCCCATGCCACACCCTGGCCTGACCCAATACATGAAGAAAAACACAAAATACTTAGACCAGGGCGTGACAGAACCCCCCCCCCCCCCTAAGGTGCGGACTCCCGAACGCACCTCAAAACAATAGGGAGGGTCCGGGTGGGCGTCTGTCCATGGTGGCGGCTCCGGCGCGGGACGTGGAACCCACTCAGTCAATGTCTTAGTCCCCTCTCCTCGCGTCCCTGGATAGTCCAACCTCGCCGCCGACCATGGCCTAGTAGTCCTCACCCAGAACCCCACTGGACTGAGGAGCAGATCGGGACTGAAGGACAGCTCGGGACTGAGGCAGCTCGGGACTGAGGGGAAGCTCGGGAGTGAGAGAAAGCTCGGGAGTGAGAGAAAGCTCGGGAGTGAGAGAAAGCTCGGGAGTGAGAGAAAGCTCGGGAGTGAGAGAAAGCTCGGGAGTGAGAGAAAGCTCGGGAGTGAGAGAAAGCTCGGGAGTGAGAGGAAGCTCGGGAGTGAGAGGAAGCTCGGGAGTGAGAGGAAGCTCGGGAGTGAGAGGAAGCTCAGGAGTGAGAGGAAGCTCAGGAGTGAGAGGAAGCTCAGGAGTGAGAGGAAGCTCAGGAGTGAGAGGAAGCTCAGGCAGGTAGGTAGATCTACCAGATCCTGGCTGGCTGGTGGTTTCAGCAGATCCTGGCTGACTGGCAGATCCTGGCTGACTGGCGGATCTGGCGGATCCTGGCCGACTGGCGGATCCTGGCCGACTGGCGGATCTGGAAGAGTCTGGTCGACTGGCAGATCTGGAAGAGTCTGGTCGACTGGCAGATCTGCAAGAGTCTGGTCGACTGGCAGATCTGGAAGAGTCTGGTCGACTGGCAGATCTGGAAGAGTCTGGCTGACTGGCGGCTCTGGCGGCTCCTTGCAGACTGGCGGCTCTGGCGGCTCCTTGCAGACTGGCGGCTCTGGCGGCTCCTTGCAGACTGGCAGCTCTGGCGGCATCCTGCAGACTGGCAGCTCCTTGCAGACTGGCAGCTCTATGCAGACTGGCAGCTCCTTGCAGACTGGCAGCTCCTTGCAGACTGGCAGCTCTGAACAGGCGGGAGACTCCGGCAGCGCTGTAGAGGAGGAAGGCTCTAACAGCGCTAGACAGGCGGGAGACTCCGACAGCGCTGGAGAGGAGGAAGGCTCTGGCAGCGCTGGACAGGCGAGGCGCACTGTAGGCCTGATGCGTGGTGCTGGCACTGGTGGTACTGGGCCGAGGACACGCACAGGAAGCCTGGTGCGGGGAGCTGCTACCGGAGGGCTGGGGTGTGGAGGTGGTACTGGAAAGACCGGACCGTGCAGGCGCACTGGAGCTCTTGAGCACCGAGCCTGCCCAACCTTACCTGGTTGAATGCTCACGGTCGCCCTGCCAGTGCAGCGAGGTGGAATAGCCCGCACTGGGCTATGCAGGCGAACCAGAGACACCGAGCACAAGGCTGGTGCCATGTAAGCCGGCCCAAGGAGACGCACTGGAGACCAGCTGCGTAGAACCAGCTTCATGGCATTTGGCTCGACGCTCAATCTAGCCCGGCCGATACGCGGAGCTGGAATATACGGCACCGGGCTATGCACCCGCACTGGGGACACCGTGCGCACCACTGCATAACATGGTGCCTGCCCGGTCTCTCTAGCCCCCGGTAAGCACAGGGAGTTTGCGCAGGTCTCCTACCTGGCATAGCCATACTCCCTGTGAGCCCCCCCCAAGAAATGTTTGGGGCTGACTCTCGGGCTTCCTTCCGCACCGCCGTGCTTGCTTCGCCAACTCCATTCTCCGATAACCTTCCGCGCACTGCTCCATCGAATCCCAGGCGGGCTCTGGCACTCTCCCTGGGTCGACCTCCCACCTGTCTATCTCCTCCCAAGAAGTATAGTCCATCCTGTACTCCTCTTTGGGCTACTCCTGTTGCCTCTTCTCCTGCTGCACATTTGGGCGGCTACACTCCCCTGGTTTAGCCCAAGGTCCTCTCCCGTCGAGGATTTCCTCCCATGTCCAGAAATCCTTATTACGCATCTCCTCTTTGGGCTGCTCCTGCCTGTTGACACGCCGCTTGGTCCTTTTGTGGTGGGTGATTCTGTAACGGTTTTCTAGGTGTGAAGGAGAGTCGGACCAAAATGCAGCGTGTAGATTGCAATCCATGTTTAATGAACGAACGTAAAAACACGAATCAATAACAAACACTACAAAACAAAGAACTTAACGAAAACCGAAACAGCCTATACTTGTGTAAACTAACACAGAGCCAGGAACAACGACACATAGGACAATCACCCACGACAAACTCAAAGAATATGGCTGCCTAAATATGGTTCCCAATCAGAGACAACGATAAACACCTGCCTCTGATTGAGAACCACTCCAGACAGCCATAGACTTTGCTAGATAACCCCACTAGCTACAATCCCAATACATACACACCAAAACCCCAAGACAAAACACACCACAATACAAAAACCCCATGCCACACCCTGGCCTGACCCAATACATGAAGAAAAACACAAAATACTTAGACCAGGGCGTGACACCCATGAAATAAATGTTGTGGATCTTAATGTTTTTCCTCATAATCCTGGAATATCGGACCACCATTTTATTACGTTTGCAATCGCAACAAATAATCTGCTCAGACCCCAACCAAGGAGCATCAAAAGTCGTGTTATAAATTCTCAGACAACACAAAGATTCCTTGATGCCCTTCCAGACTCCCTCTGCCTACCCAAGGATGTCAGAGGACAAAAATCAGTTAACCACCTAACTGAGGAACTCAATTTAACCTTGCGCAATACCCTAGATGCAGGTGCACCCTAAAAACTAAAAACATTTCTCATAAGAAACTAGCTCCCTGGTATACAGAAAATACCCGAGCTCTGAAGCAAGCTTCCAGAAAATTGGAACGGAAATGGTGCCACACCAAACTGGAAGTCTTCCGACTAGACAGTACCGTGCAGTATCGAAGAGCCCTTTACTGCTGCTGATCATCCGATTTTCCAACTTAATTGAGGAAAATAAGAACAATCCCAAATTTATTTTTGATACTGTCGCAAAGCTTACTAAAAAGCAGCATTCCCCAAGATAGGATGGCTTTTACTTCAGCAGTGATAAATTCATGAACTAATTTGAGGAAAAGATCATGATCATTAGAAAGCAAATTACGGACTCCTCTTTAAATCTGCGTATTCCTCCAAAGTTCAGTTGTCCTGAGTCTGCACAACTCTGTCAGGACCTATGATCAAGGGAGACACTCAAGTTTTTTAAGTACTATATCTCTTGACACATTGATGAAAATAATCATGGCCTCTAAACCTACAAGCTGCATACTGGACCCTATTTCAACTAAACTACTGAAAGAGCTGCTTCCTGTGCTTGGCCCTCCTATGTTGAACATAATAAACGGCTTTCTATCCACCGGATGTGTACCAAACTCACTAAAATAAAGCCTCTCTTGAAAAAGCCAAACCTTGACCCAGAAAATATAAAAAACTATCGGCCTATATCGAATCTTCCATTCCTCTCAACATTTTTAGAAAAGGCTGTTGAGCAACAACTCACTGCCTTCATGAAGACAAACAATGTATACGAAATACTTCAGTCTGGTTTTAGACCCCATCGTAGCACTGAGACGGCACTTGTGAAGGTGGTAAATGACCTTTCAATGGCGTCAGTGTCACACCCTGACCATAGTTTGCTTTGCATGTTTCTATGTTTTGTTTGGTCAGGGTGTGATCTGAGTGGGCATTCTATGTTGTGTGTCTAGTTTGTCTGTTTCTGTGTTTGGCCTGATATGGTTCTCAATGAGAGGCAGGTGTTAGTCATTGTCTCTGATTGGGAACCATATTTAGGTAGCCTGTTTGGTGTTTGCACCAGATAGGGCTGTTTTGGTTTTTCACATTTCTTGTTTTGTTAGTCTATTCATGTATAGTTTCTTGATTAAAGAACCATGAATAATAACCACGCTGCGTTTTGGTCCGCCTCTCCTTGGTCCGACTCAAGAAAACCGTTACAGTCAGACCGAGGCTTTGCGTCTGTCCTCGTGCTCCTAGACCTTAGTGCTGCTTATGATACCATCGATCACCACATTATTTTGGAGAGATTGGAAACCCAAATTGGTCTACACGGACAAGTTCTGGCCTGGTTTTCTGTTGGAAAGATATCAGTTTGTCTCTGTGAATGGTTTGTCCTCTGACAAATCAACTGTAAATTTCGGTGTTCCTCAAGGTTCCGTTTTAGGACCACTATTGTGTTCACTATATATTTTACCTCTTGGGGATGTCATTAGAAAATATAATGTTAACTTTCACTGCTATGCGGATGACACACAGCTGTACATTTCAATGAAACATGGCGAAGCCCCAAAATTGCCCTCGCTAGAAGCCTGTTTCAGATGTTTTTTTAATTTTTTTTTTTTTTTTGATTTCACCTTTATTTAACCAGGTAGGCAAGTTGAGAACAAGTTCTCATTTACAATTGCGACCTGGCCAAGATAAAGCAAAGCAGTTCGACACATACAACGACACAGAGTTACACATGGAGTAAAACAAACATACAGTCAATAATACAGTATAAACAAGTCTATATACGATGTGAGCAAATGAGGTGAGATAAGGGAGGTAAAGGCAAAAAGGCCATGGGGGCAAAGTAAATACAATATAGCAAGTAAAACACTGGAATGGTAGATTTGCAATGGGAGAAAGTGCAAAGTAGAAATAAAAATAATGGGGTGCAAAGGAGCTAAATAAATAAATAAAATACAGTAGGGAAAGAGGTAGTTGTTTGGGCTAAATTATAGGTGGGCTATGTACAGGTGCAGTAATCTGTGAGCTGCTCTGACAGTTGGTGCTTAAAGCTAGTGAGGGAGATAAGTGTTTCCAGTTTCAGAGATTTTTGCAGTTCGTTCCAGTCATTGGCAGCAGAGAACTGGAAGTAGAGGCGGCCAAAGAAAGAATTGGTTTTGGGGGTGACTAGAGAGATATACCTGCTGGAGCGTGTGCTACAGGTGGGAGATGCAATGGTGACCAGCGAGCTGAGATAAGGGGGGACTTTACCTAGCAGGGTCTTGTAGATGACATGGAGCCAGTGGGTTTGGCGACGAGTATGAAGCGAGGGCCAGCCAATGAGAGCGTACAGGTCGCAATGGTGGGTAGTATATGGGGCTTTGGTGACAAAACGGATTGCACTGTGATAGACTGCATCCAATTTGTTGAGTAGGGTATTGGAGGCTATTTTGTAAATGACATCGCCAAAGTCGAGGATTGGTAGGATGGTCAGTTTTACAAGGGTATGTTTGGCAGCATGAGTGAAGGATGCTTTGTTGCGAAATAGGAAGCCAATTCTAGATTTAACTTTGGATTGGAGATGTTTGATATGGGTCTGGAAGGAGAGTTTACAGTCTAACCAGACACCTAAGTATTTGTAGTTGTCCACGTATTCTAAGTCAGAGCCGTCCAGAGTAGTAATGTTGGACAGGCGGGTAGGTACAGGTAGCGATCGGTTGAAGAGCATGCATTTAGTTTTACTTGTATTTAAGAGCAATTGGACATAAGGAAGTGGATAGCTGCAAACTTTCTACTTTTAGAGATTCTTGTTTTAGGTCCCAAGAAACAAAGAGATCTTCTGTTGAATCTGACAATTAATCTTGATGGTTGTACAGTCGTCTCAAATAAAACTGTGAAGGACCTCGGAGTTACTCTGGACCCTAATCTCTCTTTTGATGAACATATCAAGACTGTGTCAAGGACAGCTTTTTTCCATCTACGTAACATTGCAAAAATCTGAAACTTTCTGTCCAAAAATGATGGAGAAAATGTAATCCATGCTTTTGTTACTTTTAGGTTAGACTACTGCAATGCTTTACTTTCCGACTACCCGGATAAAGCACTAATTAAACTTCAGTTAGTGCTAAATACGGCTGCTAGAATCCTGACTAGAACTAAATGACGACAAAAAATTGATCATATTACTCCAGTGCTAGCCTCCCTACACTGGCTTCCTGTTAAGGCAAGGGCTGATTTCCAGGTTGTACTGCTAACTTACAAAGCATTACATGGGCTTGCTCCTACATATCTTTCTGATTTGGTCCTGCCGTACATACCTACACGTACGCTACGGTCACAAGACGCAGGCCTCCTAATTGTCCCTAGAATTTCTTAGCAAATAGCTGGAGGCAGGGCTTTCTCCCATAGAGCTCCATTTTTATGGAATGGTCTGCCTACCCATGTGAGAGACGCAGACTTGGTCTCAACCTTTAAGTCTTTACTGAAGACTCCTCTCTTTAGTGGGTCATATGATTGATTGAGTGTAGTCTGGCCCAGGAGTGTGAAGGTGAAGGGAAAGGCTCTGGAGAAACTAACCGCCCTTGCGGTCTCTGCCTGGCAAGTTCCCCTCTCTCCACTGGGATTCTCTGCCTCTAACCCTATTACAGGGGCTGAGTCACTGGCTTACTGGTGCTCTTTCATGCCGTCCCTAGGAGGGGTGCGTCACTTGAGTGGGTAGAGTCACTGACGTGATCTTCCTGTCTGGGTTGGCGCCCCCCCTTGGGTTGTGCCGTGGCGGAGGTCTTTGTGGGCTATACTCGGCCTTGTTTCAGGATGATAAGTTGGTGGTTGAAGATATCCCTCTAGTGGGGTGGGGGCTGTGCTTTGGCAAAGTGGGTGGGGTTTTGCCCTGTCAGGGGATATCATCAGATGGGGCCACAGTGTCTCCTGACCCCTCCTGTCTCAGCCTCCAGTATTTATGCTGCAGTAGTTTATGTGTCGAGGGGCTAGGGTCAGTTTGTTAAATCTGGAGTACTTCTCCTGTCTTATCCGGTGTCCTGTGTGAATTTAAGTATGCTCTCTCTAATTCTCTATTTCTCTCTTTCTTTTTCTCTCTCGGAGGACCTGAGCCCTAGGACCATGCCTCAGGACTACCTGGCATGATGACTCCTTGCTGTCCCCAGTCCACCTGGCCGTGCTGATGCTCCAGTTTCAACTGTTCTGCCTGCGGCTATGGAACCCTGACCTGTTCACCGGACGTGCTACCTGTCCCAGACCTGCTGTTTTCAACTCTCTAGAGACAGCAGGAGCGGTAGAGATACTCTTAATGATCGGCTATAAAAAGCCAACTGACATTTACTCCTGAGGTGCTGACTTGCTGCACCCTCGACAACCACTGTGATTATTATTATTTGACCCTGCTGGTCATCTATGAACATTTGAACATCTTGGCCATGTTCTGTTATAATCTCCACCCGGCACAGCCAGAAGAAGACTGGCCACCCCTCATAGCCTGGTTCCTCTCTTGGTTTCTCCTTGGTTTTTGGCCTTTCTAGGGAGTTTTTCCTAGCCACCGTGCTTCTACATCTGCATTGCTTGCTATTTGGGGATTTAGGCTGGGTTTCTGTACAGCACTTTGAGATATCAGCTGATGTAAGAAGGGCTATATAAATACATTTGATTTGATTTGATTGAGGGAACAATGAATTCAAAAGTGTATCAAACATTTTACAGGAGAATGTCTGGGCAGCAGTCCATGATCTCAAGCTTAAGAGAGGTTGGGTGATGCAACAAGAAAATGACCCAAAGCATACAAGTAAATGAACTAAAGAATGGCTGAAAATGAAGAAGATTCCTGTTTTGGCATGGCAGAGTCCTGACCTTAACCCAATTGAGATGCTGTGGCATGACCTGAAGAGGGCTGTGCAATCAAGACAACCCAGAAATACTGATGAACTGAAACAGATTTGTAGGGAGGAATGTAACAAAATGCCTCCTCAACGTTGTGCAAGTCTTATAAGCAGCTACAGGAAATGTTTGGTGGAGGTTGTTGCTGCTAAAGGAGGATCTACAAGTTACTAAATTCAAGGGTTCACTTACTTTTTCCAGCATGCACTGTGAATGATTTCTCAAGGTCTTCAATAAAAATTTGAAAAGTACAACTGTTTGTGTGTTATTAGTTTAGTCCGATTGTGTTTGTCTATTATTAAGACTTAGATGAAGATCAGACCACATTTTATGAGCAATCAATGCAGAAATCCAGGTCATTCCAGAGTTCACAAACTTTTCATGCAACTGTATATTGATGGTTTTTATTCATCTTTAAAAAAAATTGCATTTTTCTTCTACTTTGACATTGTAGAATATTTTGTGTAGATCGTTGACAAAAAATGACAATTTAATACATTTGAATCCCTTTTAGTAACACAATAAAATGTGAAGAAATCCAAGGGGTTATAGACTTTCTATAGGCACTGGATATTGTATATACAGCTGAAGTCGGAAGTTTACATACACTTAGGTTGGAGTCAATTAAACTAGTTTTTCAACCACTCCACAAATTTCATGTTAACAAACTATAGTTTTGTCAAGTTGGTTAGGACATCTACTTTGTGCATGACACAAGTAATTTTTCCAACAATTGTTTACAGACAGATTATTTCACTTATGATTCACTGTATCACAATTCCAGTGGGTCAGAAATTTACATACACTAAGTTGACTGTGCCTTTAAACAGCTTGGAAAATTCCAGAAAATAATGTCATGGCTTTAGAAGCTTCTGATAGGCTAATTGACATCCTTTGAGTCAATTGGAGGTGCATCTGTAGATGTATTTCAAAGCCTACCTTCAAACTCAGTGCCTCTTTTCTTGGCATCATGGGAAAATCAAAATAAATCAGCCACGACTTCAGAAAAAAGATCGTAGACCTCCACAAGTCTGGTTCATCCTTGGGAGCAATTTCCAAAGGTACCACGTTCATCTGTACAAGCAATAGTACGCAAGTATAAACACCATGGGACCACGTAGCCGTCATGCCGGTCAGGAAGGAGATGCGTTCTGTCTCCTAGAGATGAACGTACGAAAAGGGCAAATCAATCCCAGAACAACAGCAAAGGACCTTGTGAAGATGCTGGAGGAAACAGGTACAAAATTATCTATATCCACAATAAAACGAGTCCTATATCGACATAACCTTAAAGGGCGCTCAGCAAGGAAGAAGCCGCTGCTCCAAAACCCTAATGAAAAAGCCAGACTACGGTTTACAACTGCACATGGGGACAAAGATCGTACTTTTTGGAGAAATGTCCTCTGGTCTGATGAAACAGAAATAGAACTGCTTGGTCATAAGGACCATCGTTATGTTTGGAGGACAAAGGGGGAGGCTTGCAAGCCGAAGAACACCATCCCAACCGTGAAGCATGGGGGTGGCAGCATCATGTTGTGAGGGTGCTTTGCTACAGGAGGGCCTGGTGCACTTCACAAAATAGATGTCATCATGAGAAAGAAATATTACGTGCATATATTGAAGCAACATCTCAAGACATCAGTCAGGAAGTTAAAGCTTGGTCGCAAATGGGTCTTCCAAATGGACAATGACCCCAAGCATACTTCCAAAGTTGTGGCAAAATGGCTTAAGGACAACAAAGTCAAGGTATTGGAGTGGGCATTAAAAAGCAGTGACCTCACTCCTATAAAAGATTTGTGGGCAGAACTGAAAAAGCGTCCAACTTCAAAATTCACCCAACTTATTGTGGGAAGCTTGTGGAAGGCTACCCGAAACGTTTGACCCAAGTTAAACAATTTAAAGGCAATGCTACTAAATACTAATTGAGTGTATGTAAACTTCTGACTCAGTGGGAATGTGATGAAAGAAATAAAAGCTGAAATAAATAATTCTCTATACTATTATTCTGACATTTCAGATTCTTAAAATAAAGTGGTGATCCTAACTGACCTAAGACAGGGAATTTTTTACGAGGATTAAATGTCAGGAATTGTGAAAAACTGAGTTTAAATGTATTTGGATAAGGTGTATGTAGACTTCTGACTTCAACTGTATGTCTTTAGTATTTGACAGATAGAAAAATGACAAAAGTATTTATCCACAATCTGCTCTGGACAAGTCTGGTCCTGAACCCTATACTACCAATCAGGTTTCAGAAGTTAGCGAGGTAACTTTGGTCTACTCTGAGTTCAACTCGAGATAACCAGTATCACAAAAGTCTCTCACCTTTTAGCCAGGTACGAATCATTCATAGCTAACCCGCTCCGAGGCAGGCTAACTCAATTTATCCTGAATATAGTGTCTGAGCCATGAGTTGAGGACCAATGAAATCAGATACCCTTGCTCTCTCAAAGATTGTCATCATTGATGATGAAATATTTGATGAATTAAACGTCTTTTTGTGTTTAAAAAACAGTAATGTCAAGATACCTATCGCATTACACATTTAGTAATGACAACATGCTTTCCAAACTGTACTTTTTCTAGGCGATTGTATTTTGAAATTTGCAAAAGGCAAAGTGACAGCCACAACTAAACATGGACATATAATGCATAGATGGCAGTTTCCATTCAAGTCTAGACTGCAAGCCATTGCTAGAGTAGCCCTTCCCATGAGTCAAATTGCAAAGGTTTTGAGGTTGTAAATCCTTCTGTGGATTATATTTCTATGGCCACATCGCAACAAGCTGTTCCACAGATAGAAGAAGCAGCGATAGGAGTGGGAAAAATGTGCTCCTGCATTTAGAAGCACACCAAAGACGGCATTAAAGATAAGTAATACAAATATAGGCAACACTAAAAAAGGCCTATTTCACACCATAGCCTACTGAATTTGCAAGATAACCTCTTTTTTTCATTTTGATTTCAGCACAAATTAAAATGTGGCACTGAATACTGACTCTCCCATGGATTGATATTTCAGAATTTTGTCAATGAAGCGTTAAGCTAGCCACATGCGAGCGACATGCACGTGCAGTTACAAGCCTGCTAGAGTTAGCGGCAGGCTGACGAGTAATATCTACCATTGTAGGCCTGGCTGGATTGTGAATACAGTTTGACACCACAGTTAGTTAGTTTCCTTCTAGCTTTCTAAGAAGTATACCCCCCCTGACACTAGTAAAAGAAAGAGACTGGGGAAGTGCTTGCTGTTGTTAAATAAAACCTGTTTAAAAATCATTTGAAATTGATGTGCCTTGGTTTGAGAGCAGCACGGGTTAACTCTCCTGTTGCTTATCAATCACATTTTGGAACAGTGTGTGCATTCATCATGCGCATAGAAAAACTCACACTGGGGGTACAGTTAGAGATATTTGGAACTCACACATGAAAAGGTTAAACAGGTTAACATTCATAAGGCAGCAAGACTAACCAGCTGGCAAGTGTCTTCACTGACATTTTCAGACTCTTCCTGACCCAGTCTGTAATACCTAAAAGTTTCAAGCAGACCACCAGAGTCCCTGTGACCAAGAACACCAAGGTAACCTGTCTAAATGACTACTGCCCGTAGCACTCACATCTGAAGCCATGAAATGCTTTGAAAGGCTGGTAATGGCTCACATCAACACCATCATCCCAGACACTCTGGACCCACTCCAATACGTATACCGTCCCAACACATACACAGATGATGCAATCTTTATTGCACTCCACTCTTCCCTTTCCCACTTGGACAAAAGGAACACCTACAGGAGAATGCTGTTAATTGACTACAGCTCAGCTTTCCACACCATAGTGCCCTCCAAGCTCATCACTAAGCTAAGGACTCTGTGAATGAACACCTCCCTCTGCAACTGGATCCTGGACCTCCTGGTGGTAAGGTTAGGCAACAACACATCGCCATGCTGACCCTCAACATGGGGGCCCCTCAGGGGTGCTTAGTCCCCTCCTGTACTCCCTGTTCACATCACTGAGATGTCCATATCACTAAGTATCTATCATGGTCCAAACACACCAACACAGTTGTGAAGAGGGCACAACAAAACCTCTTTCCCTTCTGGAGACTGAAAAGATTTGGCATGGGCCCTCAGATCCTCAAATAGCTCATCTTGACTGACTGCATCACCATTGTGTATGCTGGCTAACAATTGCAAGGTGCTACAGAAGGTAGTGCTTAAGGCCCAGTACATCAATGGGGTCGAGCTCCCGGCTATCCAGGACCTCTATACCAAGTGGTGTCAGAGGATGGCCCTAGAAATGTTCAAAGATTCCAGCTACCCAAGGCATAGACTGTTCTCTCCGCTACTGCATGGGAAGCAGTACCATTTACCAAGTCTGGAACCAACAGAACCCTGAACAGCTTCTACCCCCAATCCATAAGACTGCAAATAGTTAGTTTGGGCAGATATTTGGTAAACTATTTAACTGTCTGCATTGACCCTTTTTGCACTAACTTTTTTGACTCATCACATACGCTGCTGCTACTGTTTATTATCTGTCACTTTATTCCTAGTTGTTTGTACATATCTACCTCAATGACCTCGTACCCCTGCACATTGACTCTGTACTGGTACCCAGTGTATACAGCCAAGTTGTCATTACTCATTGTGTATCTATTATTACTTTAATTATTAAGTGTTTTACTTTTCTTTGATTTCTCTATTTTCTTTCTCACTGCATTGTTGGGAAGGCCCCATAAGTAAGCATTTCACTGTTAGTCCACACCTATTGTTTATTAGGCATGTAATGAATACAATTTGATTTGATGATTTGATCTCAAGCAGGTAGGATGGCCACTAGATGGAGCCATAGTCCATTTTATTTCAGTCTTCCACCTTAAAAGTAGGCCTACATGTCAATCAGCAGTGGAACAACCAAACCCATCATAATATATCCAACAGAAAAAGGTATATTTTTGGAGCTGATGTATGAACTGTGATGAGGTGTGTGTGTGTGTGTGTGTGTGTGTGTGTGTGTGTGTGTGTGTGTGTGTGTGTGTGTGTGTGTGTGTGTGTGTGTGTGTGTGTGTGTGTGTGTGTGTGTGTGTGTGTGTGTGTGTGTGTGTGTGTGTGTACATGCGTGCATGAGTGTTTCTCTTTGCAGTTTTATTCAACATGAATTGTAACTATCACAGAGACCACACAGACCAGTGAGAGAGAGAAATACAGAGACATAGACAGAATGAGCATCCCAAATATGCTGCTAATGTATTGTTATCGTTAATGTTGATGTATTTGTACACAAACAGAAAACTCAAATAATTTATCCACTTAAAGCTGCAATATGTAACTTTTCTGGTGACCCAACAAAATTAATATAGAAAGGGTGAGTTATAGATCTATCATTCTCATTGAAAGCAAGTCTAAGAGGCATTATATCTGTTCTATGTGCACTATTTCTATGCTTCCCGTTTTTAAGTTTTGTTTTTGCTTATTTTACTTTCAGTTTTGTACATCAGCTTCAAAGAGCTGAAAATACAATATACAATATGTAGTGGTTTAGATGGTACAATGATTATCTACACTATACTTGCTTGTTTTATCATATAAACTGAAATTAGGAGAACTATTAGAATTATAGCAACCTGGAAATGTCGGGGAGATTTCTCCACCGTGCATCTTTTGTGAGAATGTTTCGGGCATTTCTCCCCGCTCCCCTCTATCTCTCTCTCTCTCTGCCCCTCTGTCTCTCTCTAATCTGTTTTTCTCCAATAACCCAGTTTCTTACTCTATACGTGTGTTCTGTTTACTGCAGTTCTAAAAACATTGTGCGGTCACATCTCCATAAATGTGGCCCTCTGCAGCTCGTTTGTTTACAAGTTCTTAAAAAATGTGCAATCCTGAAAAATCTGCTACGAGGCCGGGGGGTAGAGGTCTGGTGACGCGGAAGACTTTCCGCTGTGGAACCAGGCAGGCTGGCCCAGGCTGTAGATGGCGCAATGAGACAACACAAATTCCTAAGTCTCCAACGTCGTCAGTCGAGTTTGTAAACAATCTAGACTGTTGTAGGCCTACGTAAATAGAAATGACCTAGGCCTACTCTACTTAACATTCACCAAGTATTCGGAAAAAGTAAATTAGATTGTATTAAACACCAGCTGCCTTTTATCTCACGAAGTCTATGGGTAAATATTGATAATGCAGCTCACTGTCTACGATAAAGACATGCAGCGAGTTGTATAGCCGTCGCCTTATTTCATTTCCCCCCATTCTTACTATACCATAAGATAAAAATCCTTACATAATTATCCTCGTGGCTCAAAGTATACAATGCTTCTCTTCAAATGATCATTCGTTTTCCACAACATTTATATCTAGTTATTAAATGGGATTGTTTTAAAATGGACCTAGAATCCACGCTTTTGATTTACCTTTGCTTCACCTTCTTTAAGCACGTTTTTTACGTTACAAAGTGTTATCATACAAAACAAAGACGTTGAATTTGGTTATTAAAAGTATGCCTGTGAATGCCAAATAATCAAATTTACACCGACTCAAATCTAATATGAACCACAAATCTCCATAAATTATCAACAAAGATAATAGGCCTATGATAATAGTAAATTCCAATGATTAGCCTATAATTAGCATGCTATATTTCTGAGAGACAAGCAGGCAGGTATAGCGGAAAATATATCAGCTTTATTGAAACACTTTACAACGAGGAAAATTAAGCTAATCTCAAAAAGGGTATACAATAAGTGCAAATTTGTTGCAATTTTTGTTATAAAAAGCTTTGTGTATGTGCATGTACTTTTATAGATCAGAACAGAGGCCTAGTTACATAAAATATAGGCTATGTGTTTGCACAAGTAATGACAGCAAACACATAATTATAATCGTTTTGAAACTTATTTTGAAGAAGAAAACGTTGGCCAATAGAGAACAGAATAAGGCAAAGTGGTTTCATTGTCATAAGCGTTTGTGCTTTCCCACTGGGCAAAAACGTGTTGAACGTTGTTTCCACATCATTTCAACCAACAACAAAAAAATCTATGTGATGACGTCGAATCAACGTGGAAACCCCATTGGATTGGCAAAAAGTCATCAACATAAGGGCATTCCCACTGAGCACGCACTGGTTGAATCAACGTTGTTTCCACATCATTTCAATGAAATTAAGTTGAACCAACATGGAATAGACGTTGAATTGACGTCTGTGCCCAGTGGGTTTCGTCTTTTTCCCCCCTAACTTTTAACCTGAACCCAATGACATGGTGATTTTTGGGGGGATTTCCCGTTGAGTTCACAATAGTTGACAACTCAAACAAATGTAAATAAAAATTAGAGGTTGAACTGACATCTGTGCCCAGTGGGTCCTTCACTTCAGAAACAGTTAGTGCATAATATACTGTCCTTCATTTAGACCAATCAAGACGACGAAAATATATCCTGACTCGAGAAGTTTTTCCAGACTCTCAAAAATAGGCTACTGTCCCCATTGTTCGATCTCATCAGTAAGATGACAGGCCATTTATTTGGGTTTAAACTGTCGCCAGACATGTATAAAATCAGTTTAAATTGCTCGATTTTGTGTTCATTCTCATCTCCGGAGCACAGTTTGGGCCTTTACGCGCACTACATTTCCTGCTCACATCACACACGGTTTGACGTCTTGACAAAGGCTTTGGTGATGGTGGTGATGGTGATGATGATGATAGTACGATCCACTGGCTGAGGGATGGAACGAGGAGATGCCGTTAAAATTCAGGACAAAATCCTTCCTGTCGACCACGGGTGAGGAGTGGCTTTGGTAGCGAGGGATCCCCACTGAGAGAGAGAGAGAGAGAGAGAGAGAGAGAGAGAGAGAGAGAGAGATTGGAGCTCTTCAAAATATATGAACAATACAGTTCTTCTCCCCTCCTTCTAACTTTATCTTTCTATAAGTTTATAGAATTGTTTTACATACTCGTGTGTGGCATAGAGGAGCAGTCAGACATATTAGTATTATTCAGAAATATTTATATATTGTAAATGCTTGACTTTTCAACAACAACAAAAAACAGTTTTCTTTCAGAATATAGGATAACAACACTCTGACGTTTATGCATTACATTGACTATGTGTAAAAATATGTTATAGTATTCAGTGTATTATGTAGCCTATTTTTCTGATATAGATTTTAAGGTTTGAAATTGACACATCTTCCAATAATTTGGCCAGTAAACAATGCGGAGACGTAGTCCCATAACACCACGCGAATAAATAAGAAATCACTCTCAGTGAATCTATAGATTAAACCTAATCGATCACGGTAGGGACATTTGTTCATTTGTTATTTTACTAGACTATGTTATATTATGTTATGTTGACCTGTAATACATTATTAATTGCTGAATAAACAGGGATTTGCTGGCCTTTTGAGAATAGGTAAAATAATGACCATGTCTCCGTCCTTAGTATTTCCATTTCAGGAGAATGCCACTAAAACAATCAATCCAAAGAAACTGCATGTGTTATGCCTATTTCCTCTTCAGAATTATTCAAATTGAACCATGCAATTAATTCACTGTATACAATATGTTATTTGGATGTGTGCAAATTAGATGCATAGACCCTAGACATGTAGCCTCTGCTCATGCTGAGCTAAATATACATTCGAGCAGCAGTCTCCTTTAATTAAAAAATCAGCCAAACGGAAACCACTATCATGACTTGACTTCTGAATCTCTGCATTCTCAATACTAGCATCTCTAATGTTTGTTGAGTTTAGTTGAGTTGGTGCACATATTTTACGTGAGCCCCTCTCATTTGTGACTGTTGTAGTATGTGTACACAGATATTTGACCTAGAGAATGTTTAGTCTTACATTTTTAGTCTTTAATTTAACATGATCTGGTTAGACTGAAGTTAAGAGTGATTTGATAGGCATATAATAATCAAACAGCCTCGTTATGTTTCAGTGCTTTTCTACACCAATTGGCATCCATATCGTTCACAAAGAGGTATGAAATATTAATTAGGTCAGTAACTTATGTTTTCCCTCCTTGATTGTCCATTTCTCCTGAGGGCCATATAGACAGTAGCAACATCACACGTGCTAATTCATCATAATTATAGGTCTTACGGCCTAAAATTATTTTCAGACAAATAATTGATTCGGTAAAATAAGAACATAGGTCCTGTCATAGATAGGTATGTATATATCAGGACAGCTACACTGTCAGAGTGAGAGTGAGGAGAAGGAAATGGGGAGAGTGACAGAGAGCGTGATCCTCATCAAGTTCATAAGGACTCCAGATGTGACGCCTGTACCCGCAGTGTGCGGTGTTTTCTCTCCTCGAGACTGCAGGCATTTATCCTGATGGTCCTGCCTCGCGCTGCAGCCTTTGCGCCCCATTTTCAGAGACAACACACCCGCAGTGATTGACAGTCGTCATGAGGCGTGTAAGACCCCGCTAGCACAGATAACAGCTTATCCTCTAAATAGTTACAAGAAGTCGCGTAAAGTTTAACAAGGCTTGGAGTCTCTTGTGGGTAGGTATAGGCCTATGCGCTTGTTTAAATCATCTTCTTCAGTGTGATCCGACTCGCACAGCCTTTGTTTAGGTAACCCCCGAGGCTTTAGAAGGAATAATTCCGCTCTCAGAAATCCCTTGGACTTTTATTAAAGCCTCGATAAATTAGAAGCATTTTAAACTAGATGAACATGAACTAAATTACAAGTGGTCAACTGGCCTAAGGAGCAATGCGTATAATGTGGCTACAGTTTTCATTATGGCCCATTGCGTCGAGCTCCTATCCAAACATTTATGTAAACAAGAACGCAGCCCCATACATTATTTTTTCCCAAGGCCTAGCCTATATATTCAAGAACAGTTTTCAACTATTTTGTTCATTTCCGTTGTAAGAAGCTGTGGTTGCTCTTATATTTCCCACCTCATCTGAATTGTCCTTATAATAAATAATGCATGCATATTTGTGTCTTTGAGTCCCTCAAATAGGATTATTTCGGCCTATGTCATTCAAATTGTTTCCTCAGTTCCACAACAGAATATAGTTGCAAACTAATAATCAGAAATACAATACAATTATTTTAACCCATAAAATTGGGAAGCTTTTTTGCCATAACACAACCTGCAATGTGAAGGAGATGCATCCACGTGAACCAGTCATTTTAATTAAATTATATGAATATAACATTACATCGAAAATGCATTAAGAGACATATGCATCTCCAACATAGTTTTATAGAGGTATTACAAATGCAAGTCATTACATATTTAGGTCGCAACAACTCACTTTTATATTAGTATAATTATTTTCTTTGCCAAAGTTTTGATTCATCTGCGTATCACACATATCAAAGTTGTAACTGTTAATGATATTCAACTAGACTACATTTGGTTCTGCATGTAGGAGATTGTCTAAAATACCGTCTATAAGATTTTCGGCATATTGTCTATAAGGTAGGCCAACTATAATTTTCACAAATACAAATGTAGCAATTTTATAGGCTATTACGCATTGCGTAAAGTTGCGTTTTTAGCCTCCAGAAAACAGCATGACTGACCAAAGAGCAAGTCAATTGTCAACCTGCAAATATTTTTGTTTGCCACGTGTATAAAAAATGCAGTACTTTTTGTGATTGACCAAGTGTTATTACGCATGACATTTCACATCTATATATTAACGTGTTATGACTTGATTTACACAACGTTTATTACCTGAGATATCGGCCGTGTCCCTGGCGTTCTGGTGGAGGTAGCTCTGCTCCAGGGAGTAGGGGGACATACCAGAGTGTAGCCCAGAGGACGCCGGGCTGCTGGAAGCCAGAGGCTGCTGCTTGATGTACGGGGAGCCGCCGGGAGACGCCCAGTGTCCGGAGGTACTGGCATATGGAGAATGACCGTGACCGTCCAACGCACTGGCCATAGCCGGGGACGAGGGCACAGGGCTGCTGCTACTGTCCGGTCCACCGTAATCCCCGTTGGACGTTACCGGACAGCTGGCCATGTACGTGGACCCGGGGCTCGGGGACATGTGAGGTACGTGGTGGCCACTAAGCCCTTCGTAGCCACCTGCCATGGAGTTGGTCATCATGTCCAAGTTGTAACTGTTGCTATGACACGCAAGAGACCCGGGCGCCTGAAACTCAAAGCTCTGCGGCAAAATGGACGTACCGAAGCCTATCCCGTTCATCATCCGGTACATGGGCTTTAGGGCTTGGCATTTTCTCCGGAAGCCCCTGGGTCTGCGGCGGAACGAGCCCTCTTCGAACATGAACTCGCTGGCCGGGTCGATGGTCCAGTAGTGGCCTTTGCCTGGCCTGCCCAGCCCTTTTGGCAGCTTGATAAAGCACTCGTTTAGGGAAAGGTTGTGCCGGACGGAGTTCTTCCAGCCCTGGTAGGATCCTCTGAAGAAGGGGAACCGGGCCTGGAGAAACTGATAGATCTCACTTAGAGTCAGCCTCTTGGTGGGTGAGCTCTGTATCGCCATGACGATGAGCGCAATGTAGGAGTAGGGAGGCTTCTCTGGTCGCCTCAGTCCGGAGTTCGCCTTCTTGCCTTTGGCCCCGGTCGAGGAACTGTCCATGGGAGCCTGTGGGCTTATCATGGCGGGGTGCAGGACACCGGAGGCCGGGCTGGACCTCAGGGGAGGCGGTGGGTCCAGCTGCTGCTGAGACGTCTCGGTCGTCATCTCTGCTCCGCTGACGCACTGCGTAGCTGAGCAGTAACGTGAGGAGAGAAAGAGAGATGGGGGAAGATGAGAAAGAGAGATGGGGGAAAGAGGAGAGTGAGATTGAGCAAGAGATCTAGAGAAAGAAAAAGGGACGTATATGATTCAAATAAGGTGATAGCAAGTAATGTCTCTTCTACTCAAAGTCCTCTACAAATCACACACGCCGTTGGTCTTCGGAATTCAACAAACAAGGGCTTGGAGAGGAAAAACTATCTTCCGTTCTGTTGGGCTCTCCTATTACGCAGAAAATCTGCAGCGAGTTCGCAGTGTCAGAATGTGGGAGAGAGATGAGAGCAGAGTATCCAGTGAGGGCTGGAGCGCTCGCTATAATGCGGCGTTTTGCGGAGGTTCAGTTCGACACAGAGGCTCCGGTGCGGTTCGGTATCACCGTGGCGGTGAGTGCAGCTCTGCGGCGCACCGGGTGGCCATCGCCCGCCTTAATCCCTAAAGGGGAGGAAACGCGAAGACTCCTCAATTTAGTGCGCGAGGCCGCTCAGCCAAACAAAACGCGACCACCTATCATTTCGTAAATCTTTCTTTCCTCTAAGACCCCCCCATCTCCAAACCCCCCCTGAAATCAGTGACGACTAGAGCCCCCCTCCCATTCCACCGCCAGTCGCTGCAGCAGAGTCAAGCCCCTCTCTCTCTATCTCGCACCCCCTCCCTCTTCCACCCTCTCTCTTTCCCCTGCTCTCTGACATCTCAAAAACACGCAATTATGCCATCTATCAAACCTCCCCAGACATTCCAATCAACAGCGTCACACGCCAGCACACAAGGCAAAGAGCTCCATCTCCAACACTCTTCTTGCATGTTGTTGCCTGTTGCTAAGTGTCATTATACTGAATAACGGAAACATTTTCTGTAATGAAATACTGAGGGTATAACAGTATAGGCAATTATATATTAGAGTAGGCCTCTTAAAGAAATATAAATTGCTTCTCTGTGTTGCCATGCAACAATATCATGTTGGATGGCCTACCGATCCAGTAAAGGCGGTGTTGTTGAAGCGACACATAGAACAAACTGTGTAGGCTCATAAATCTCGTAGTATAAATCCTATCTCATGTTTTCCTAGTTCGCTCAGAACCCAACCGTAAGAGTCACTACCGGGGGAAAGGTGGTTGTATTTCGCTGGGGTGCATGCATGAGCAAGGGGGGGGGGTCTGAGTAAATGACTTTGACATGAGTGGAAGCAGGCTTTTTCCATCAAGAGCGGCCGGCCTTGGATACCACACACAGCGCACCAGTGTCAGTTTACAGCCCTAGGCTCGAGGCGGTCCCCTGGGCCCCGCGTTCATTAGAGAGAGAACCGAAATTAGGAGCGCGGGCGTCGACAGCTTCCTCCCCTATGAAGACAGACCATAATACAGATTTGTCCAACATAATGCAATTATTTAATCTTAAAAGATAAAAGCCCTATGATCAATAATGATAACAACGAGAGAAATAGGATTTGTTCAGAAACGTGGTCTACAAATTCACAGTGTATTAATCCTGTTACAAGGTTGACACTATATGACACTATATTGCAGGCCTGCATCATGCAGATAGCTTGTTTAATATTTATACTGTGATGACTTTTATGGTTACCTTTGTTATGCCTGCATTTGATAGGGCCTACACTTCCTCGTTTTCAATTCAACCACCTAATGTTATATATTTTTTAAACATATTGAGCTAAATATTCGTTTATATAGCCTAGTAGTTAAATAATGCAATCATTTTCAGTCATTTTTCAGTATGTATATGCTTTGTAAATAGCCGACCTATTATGTTTGGTAGTTGTATACGTTTATAATAAACAGCTCATTGTTACAGTTGAGTAGGTCTAGGCTATACAGAAATACAAAAAGACTACAAACAATATTTGTCCAAAATTGGTCATAGGCAAAAAATTATTAATATAACGTAAAATGTAGATTATCAATCTTAATTTGTACTGAAATCACATCACCCCATTCTGTTTGTATGCTTAGTCTCCCTCATTTCATTTCTACCACCTGGATTTGTTTTACACTGAGCTTTATTTTGTTTTATGCCGCTGAATTGAAACAGTTAGAAGGAAAGAGTAAACAACTGTATACAGTAGACTAGGCCTAAACCTCACATCAGAATATAATAATTTAAGGTTCAAACTGGGGCTACGGGATTTCATTTCTGCATTTATGATACGGGCATTATATATTGGGATAGTCGAGCTTTAGAAAGTCGACAGAAAATAAAATATGTAATAAACTAATCAGCTCCTCATCTATTTGTGTGTCTGTCTAACATTACCCCCGTCCTTTCATGTGTAGTCCTTAGATATAAAGGATTTTCAAACAATGGCCATCAACAATAACCTTTACACTTCACAACAAAGGATGTGAGGATAAAATCATTTTCCACCGTGACACAGAGAAGTTTGTGGAACCTAATGGCCTTAGAATTTCCTGCGACATCAGAACGTATGACCCCCGCAGTGATCAGGATGCCTCCGCGGCTAGGAGGAAACTTTGTTCTGCGCGAGAGCACTTTGAAGACTGGCCACTGCTTTTACGAGTTCACAGCAAAGCGCGTATAGGAGCTCTTATTATAGCTGTTTTGAAACATCTAGTAAACAACAATTATATCACATATTTACATGGGTTCTGGTTTTTAATAGTGATGGATATCCTTTGCATTTCTGTCCGAGTTTGATCCTTTTAGCCTGAAGAACACCAGCCTAGAACAATATAAATTGTTGTTTTTATCTTTGGTAAATATTGAAGTGTCAACTATAATATTATAGCTAATATTGCTTTAACGTCCCTGATTATTTATACAAAGGCTTACACCATTCAAATATTAGTTCATGAAAAATGTGGCTCAGAATTCTGTTTATGAATGTGTATTTAATATGTAGGATATTGCTGAATAATAAATGAATGAAGCGGTGCATTACATAAATTACAATTTTGCTTTATATTGTTTGACTTTTTGTTTTTGTTTTGATACGCCATAAAACGACACACTCTTTCCATAGGAACACAGGCCTGCTGGTTGTTGGCAGTGGTGGAAAAAGAAGTAAGGTATCATATTTGAGTAAAAGTAAAGATAACTTAATAGAAAATGACTCAAGTAAAAGTTAAAGTAACCCAGTAAAATATTACTTGAGTAAAAGTCTAAAAGCATTTGGTTTTAAATATACTTAAGTATCAAAAGTAAATGTAAAAGTGTGAATAATAAAAAAATATTAAGCAAACCAGACCGCACAATTTTCTTGTTTTTTTTTATTTACGGATAGCCAGGTGTCCAACACTCAGGCATAATTTACAAATGCTTCATTTGTGTTTAGTGAGTCCGCCAGAGCAGAGGCAGTAGGGATGAGGAGTGTTGTTATCTTGATAAGTGTGTGAATTAGACCATGTCCTGTCCTGCTAAGCATTCGAAATGTAATGAGTACTTTTGGGTGTTAGGGAAAATATATGGAGTAAAAAGTACATTATTTTCTTTAGGAATGTAATTAAGTAAAAGTAAAAGTTGTCAAAAATATAAATAGTAAAGTACAGATACCCCAAAAAACAAGTATATTCAAGTATTTTTAATGAAGTACTTTGCACCACTGGTTGTTGGTCTTTCTCATAGGCCTGTAGCCTACTTTGACTCCTCGCTTCTTTTGACAAGTGCCTACATCTTGCCTGAGCATTTTTTTCACTCATTTTGAAGAGATTAAATATAGTTTAAATAGCTCTTTCCAGCGTATTTTAACGGCAATGTGAGTCTTTATGTCTTCTTTCAGGCGCCCAAGCAGCCGCGCTTCCTGTCCAGCTCAACTCTGGCTTTTGTGCTGAGAGTACCAGGTTCTTTCTCCAGAAGCTCAGGCGCGGTTCAGCGGCCTGCAGAGTGACTGACTGTTTGAACTTCCTAACATTGTGCCTGGACTCCAGGCCTAAACCCTGCTCCAGAACGACATAATATTTAGGTTTCTATTCAATCATTAGCGCTGAAGATCCGTATTATATACCGCGATTGACAATTAAATGTTCCCGCGGTGGCGGAGACTGCTTTCACGGTAAACACTGCTACGTCGGCTCAATCGGAAATGCCATTTGAACGTGGATCTTCCGGGATACTTCGGCGATACGTATTGAATGGAGCACAGCATCTACTGCTCTCAGATTCAGGCATGTTATCAGTTTATTAGGATACGCCATATCTTTAACTGGTTCCTGTTCCACACACCTGAGAGAGCTAGTCCTAGGCTACAGAATGAAAACATAACGGTGGCCTACATTGATGGAGCGTTCACCTGTTATTGCCGTCGGTGCTAGTGCTTTGCCCAGTGCGTAACATACAGGTGTGCTGTTCCGGGATTTCACCTGCAGGTTGCAGCATTGTTCCTGAAACGGGACTCAACCCTCTTACCTGTCACCTAGACCGCCGGGCGCACGTTTTGGTTTGCCCTAGCACTACACAGCTAAACAAAGCTTGATGATGAGTTGGTTATTTGAATCAGCTGTGTAGTGATAAGGGAAAAACTAAACGTGCATCCAAGGGGGGTCCCAGGACCGAGTTTGCAGACTGCTGAGTAAAACTATAGTGACATGTTTTATTTTTGTTAGCATAGTACAGTCCTAGGTCTATGCATCAATGTGCATGATTGAGGAGGACGGACAGGTCATGTTTTATGTCAAAATATTTGTACACATGCATTGTATTTGTAGAAACATGTATGGGCCTAAGCAAGAATGTCTTCGGTTCTATTTGTGCCCAGATCGACTGCCCAGGGACTGAAAACCCCTCGCAAGAAAGACAGGGTTAAATGCAAATGGAAAATGGCAAATGTATCAACACATTTGCTCTTTTACTTTTCAGATTTGATCGTTTATCAATTGAGCAATTTTTGAGATTATCTTTCTCATTAGCCTATAGGCTCATTTCTCATTGGTCCACAATACAATATTGTACTAGTCACGATATTTTCTGTGTATACTATTTAATTTTATACTATACTATTTTACAATGTTTGTCTAGATACAGCACTTGCTAGTGATAGTCTGCAACTTTGTCAATAGCATTAGGCCTAACATTGTTAGGGTAACGGGAATCGTAATTAATGTGGGCAACACTACATGTGATGACGTCAAGGGTTTCCCTCAGGACGGTGGACAGCTCGAGACATCCCGTATGGACTGCATCCTTGCTTCTATGGATAACCCCCATATATCCCCTGTCGGTGTTGAAAGGTCTAATCATTTAGTTTTTATTGGAAGTGTGTTGTGATCATTTATAGACTTGGCGCATGAAGTAGCCAGCCAAAATGATTGTTTCTCGTTATTAAACCCTTACAATAGTCCAATCTGTATTTTGGTCATTTCATTTTTAAACATTGTTTTGGTAAAAGTTATTTGTATAGCTTATCGTTTAGCATACGCAGGTCTGTGTCTTCGTTGTTGTGGACAAGTCAGCTAAATGTCGCAATTCATCCCACATCTTTTTTTATATTCTAAAGATATTGTTGTAAATCTTACTCAGAAAATCAGGACATTTATTTAATGTTTGTCACGTGTTTAAAAAAATCCTCAACATAGCCTATAGCAGGATGAAAAAGGTCTAATATATATTTTTCAAATGTTGGTGATTTAAAAAAAACAAAACATGAAATGCACTGTTTTATAGTAATAATAATAATAATAATAATAATAATAATAATAATTAGTAGTAGTATGTATTAGCCTATTATTTCAGTATGACATTTTGAATTGCGTGACTTGAAACGAGAACAAGCTACAAGGCAGAGTAAATTCAAATGTCATATTTGAACAAGCTATATTTGTTTGTACAATGCTTTTTGGAGACCCAGATCGCAGGCACGTTTCTTACCCTCGTGTGAACGGCACAGAACAGATCATGTTTAATGAGTACACCATAGCTTGGGTGGCATGCTATGGTAGGCCTACAATTTATCCTTAAGCATAAACCATAGTTTACATTTAGAGATAGAGTGCATTTGTCCCAAGTCTGAGATTTCATCCTCGAAACCTATACAGAAGAGCTTGAGGAGACGTGTATGTTTTCACTGTGCTTAATAGATACTGTACATTATAACTACACATGATTTGCTAGTGTGCAGCTAAATGTCCGTAATAACTGAACTCAAACCCCCTCACTCGGAACAACCTTCCTAGACTTGTGTTGCAGTTAAAGTTAATGATCCTTCGTGTAAAGCGTCAGATTCTATGATTTACTTGACATAATTCAGCACTCCCCATTCTGGGACGGATCTCACCACCCTTAAATATTTAGAAATAGCTCAACCGAGCTGTAATTTGTGCCTAACAGTGTTGCTTCCTTAGCTGTGCTGTTCCGTGCGGTGCAGGCAGAGAGGAAGACAGAGGTAAGTATTGTAAATCTGTGAATGTATATCCCTCTCTGTGCCTAACATTGCTGTTTTCTAATTGTGCCTTGCCGTGCAGAGTAGGCAGATGTCTGAAATGATTGTATATCTTTTTCTTCATTCCTCTGGTACTTCAGCATGCTCGTTTAAGTGGTGAGTATGCCAAAACAGCGCCAGTGTTGCCAGGCGCTACGCCTTTCCAGTTCCAGGCAGATAGATATCGGATCTTCCACTGATCACCCATGCAAACTTTTTCCGCCCTCTGATTCCAAACACACTTCAAGTAGGCCTATACTTAATGGAAAAATATAGATGATTCTTTATTTTCCTTTAGGTAAAGATAAGGCAAGAACAATATCAAAAATGAAATACTCCTGGTTTGCGTCGATATTTTTTCCCCAATGAGTTTTTATTTTCTCTCATAAAAAATATTGTCCATGCATGAATCAATGTTTAGGAAATCAGCCCGTGTATTTCCTTTCTTTTTGTGCAGCCTCCTTACATGGAGTAATCAACAATCCAACAAATATTTTAAAATACAATATTTTTCAGCAAGTCATACAAAACTACATCAACACATACATAGTACTATATTTTTCAAATCGTTGGCACATGGTAGCCGTCGTTTACATTAGAAATGACCTAAGAACCACGTAACAAACAAACAAACACACACACACACACACACACACACACACACACACACACACAAACACACACAGTGGAAAGGCATGTCAGATTGCAACTCATTTGCTTCGTCCTAGTAGTAACCAGATAGAAATAAAGTCATGACAACAATAACACATTACGTTATTCATCACCGCTAAACGACTTGTTATAATCAGAAACAGTTAATTAAATGCACTGAAATGCCCTTTTTAAGACATTCGAAAAACGTAGAGCGCATAGGAAAGTGCACATGGCAAATTTAAGATACATAATTACATTATCGTCTGTTACGTTGGCTTTAGGAGAGCAATGAATCTATCTGGAAAGGATGACAGCTGCCAACTCGCGCTGTGTGCATTTTCACAGGGGAGAAAGCAGCCTCGGAGTTTGGCATGTGGCCCTGCGACGTCATGTGGAGAGCTGTGAGTGGGTCCCTGGTGTGCTCTGCGTGCTCAGCGAGGCTGCACCTGTACACGTTCAACATGTGTGACGCGCCGGTGCTGACCTGGTGGTAAGAGTGCTGTGCATGTGCGTGTGCCATAACAGCGGGTAGCGGTGGGTAGGCCAGTGTGTAGGGCAGCATGTGGTGAGAACCCGCGGGCCAGTAGAGCCGGTGGGCACCGGGGTTGGCATGTGCACTGTCTCTATCGGTGTGGTCTCTGTCCTCCCTACGTATGAAGGGCTTGCTGAGGATGCTATCGATGGAGAAGGAGCTGGAAGAGCTGGAGAACTTGGCTCCCATCACCCTCTCCTCCCGGGAGGGAACAGAAGCAGGGGCCGAGATGCGAGTCTCCTCGCCTGGTGTCTGGATGTCAGGGGTCTCGGTGTCCTTATTGGAACCACCGGACCGGCCCTTAGTGATGCGCTTCCTCCTGCGACGGAACACCCCGTCAGCGAAGGTGTACTCGCTGTGCGGGTTCAGCATCCAGTAGTTGTCCTTGCCCCATGGCCTGGAAGGGTCCCGGAGCACTTTGAGGAAACAGTCGTTCAGCGAAAGGTTGTGGCGCACCGAGTTCCTCCACCCGGTGTAGCTGCCCCGGAAGAACGGGAACTTCTTCATCAAGTAGTCGTTGATCTCGGCCAGAGTCAACCTGCCGCTGCCGGAGTCCCGGATGGCCATGGCGATGAGTGCGATGTAGGAGTAGGGCGGCTTAGGTCTGCGGGTGTAGGGCTTTCCCTTGCCATCGCTGCTGCTCGGGGTAGCAGGTGCCGGGCTGTTGGCCACGCAGTCCCCGTCTGAGCCCAGCTCGTCCCCGGATAGGGGAGAGGGGACGCTACCTTCCGCATCACTGTGACTGCAAACCTCCATAGGCTTCTGAACGAAGTGGCTTGCGGAGAACACTTCAAGTTTCATTTTTATATGTATTGTTTTCCCCCTTCTCCTCTCACCTGTCAGTGTGTGGCTGTCAGAGTTCGTTGCAGTACAGCGCGGTTCTCCTAATCAGAAAGTAAGAAAATCTGTCTGTCTGTTGTTGTTCTTTAGAGAGGCGCAGGTGTAGCCAGTGAGTCTGTTTCAGTGGTGTAGTCAGTGCACCTGTCTGTCTGTTTCGGTCCGAGGAGCTCCGATGTACAGTGGAACGGGAGGCACCCAAACTCGTGCCTGTTTAGCAGTTGAAAGTAGATTTGTCTCCGGAGACACGCGCCCTGTTATAATATAATCCCTCCGCGAGGGACAGCCCACGGGGGGCGTGGTCTAGCGTCTCAAACTCAGAGTAATCTCAAATCCATTGAAGCGATTGAGGGATTTATGATTGCACGCTCCTTTGTGCCACACAGGAGTATGTAAAACAAACATAAACATATAGAAAGCTAAAGTTAGAAGGAGGAGGGGAGAAGAACTATGTGTATTGTTCATATATTTTAGAGCTCCAATCTCACTCTCTCGCTCCCTCTCTCTCGCTCTCTCTCTCTCACACACACACACACACACACACACACACACACACACACACACACACACACACACACACACACACACACACACACACACACACACGTACACACACATACACACACATACACACACACACACACACACACACACACACACCTGAGTGAGTGACTCACCTGCGTGACTGTAGATTGTGTACCAGAAAAGAGTTTCGCCTTAGATGGCGTGCATTTACCAGACAGGCACACACAGATGTGTTTACGTTTGTAATGTTTATGTTTGTAGAGAATCTCAGGTCACTCTTGAATTGATTTACAATTATATTTAATCGATACATTTACAGAGGTTCTGAACTAAATCACCTTGCTCGAGGTCTAATCTAACATTTCCGTTCCTTTGCATAATAACCACCCAGCTAGCACATTTGGTTCCTTGGAAGTT
Organism: Oncorhynchus mykiss; assembly: GCF_013265735.2. NCBI lineage: Eukaryota > Metazoa > Chordata > Actinopteri > Salmoniformes > Salmonidae > Oncorhynchus > Oncorhynchus mykiss. The sequence continues at coordinate 81,279,879 of NC_048569.1, forward strand.
GTGGGAAAATAAAATGGAAAGAATTTTAAACATTCTGAGAATGGAAGTAAAAATATTGCCTGTTCTGCGCACTAACATTTTTAGGTTGCATGGAGGTTCTACTATGTACTACGTTTTACTATGGTTTTCTGAAAGTTTTCATGGGAGGTTTAATTAACATTCTGAGAATTAACATGATAGGTTATTTGAAAGTAATTAAAGTTCTGAGAACATATTTCATTAAGACGATTTATAACACTGCTACATTACATGGCCAAAAGTAGGTGGACAGCCCTTCAAATTAGTGGATTCGGCGATTTCAGCCACACCCGTCACTGACAGGTGTATCAAATCTAGCAAACAGCCATGCAATCTCCATAAACAAACATTGGCAATAGAATGTACTGAAGAGCTCAGTGACTTTCAACGTGGCATGTCATAGGATGTCACCTTTCCAACAAGTCAGTTCATCAAATTTCTAACCTGCTAGAGCTGCCCTGCAACTGTAAGTGTTGTTATTGTGAAGTGGAAACGTCTAGGAGCAAAAACGTCTCACCAGTGAAGTGGAAGGCCACACATGCTTACAGAACGTTACCGGCAATTTCTAAAGCTCGTAAAGCGTAAAAGTCCTCTGTCCTCAGTTGCAACATTCACTACCGAGTTCCAAACTGCCTCTGGAATCAACGTCAGCACAATAACTGTTCGTCGGTAGCTTCATTAAATAGGTTTTCATGGCCTAGCCAACACTAGCCTAAGATCACCATAGGCAAGGCCAAGCATCGGCTGGAGTGGTGTTAAAGCTTGTCGCCATTGGACTCTGGAGCAGTGGAAATGCGTTCTCTGGAGTGATGAATCAGGCTTCACCATCTGGCAGTCCGACAGGCAAATCTGGGTTTGGTGGCTGCCAGGAGAACACTACCTGCCCCAATGCATGGTACCAACTGTAAAGTTTGGTGGAGGAGGAAAATGGTCTAGGGCTGTTTTTCATGGTTCAGGCTAGAACCCTTAGTTCCAGGGAAGGGAAATCTTAACGCTACAGCATACGATGACATTCTAGATGATTCTGTGCTTCCAACTTTGTGGCAACAGTTTAGGGAAGGCCCTTTCCTGTTTCAGCATGTTGCCCCCGTGCACAAGGCGAGGTCCATACAGAAATGGTTTGTCGAGATCGGTGTGGAAGAACTTGACTGGCCTGCACAGAGCCTTGACCTCAACCCCATCAAATACCTTTGGGATGAATTGGAACGTCGACTGCGAGCCAGGCCTAATCGCCCAACATCAGTGCCCGACCTCACTAATGCTCCTGTGGCTAAATGGAATCAAGTCCCCACAGTAATGTTCAAACATCTAGTGGAAAGCCTTCCCAGAAGAGTGGAGGCTGTTATAGCAGCAAAGGGGGACCAAATCCATGTTTAATGCCCATGATTTTAGAATGACATGTTCAACAAGCAGGTGTCCACATTGGTTGTGTAGTGTAGCTTAGTTTGGGTTAACTGTTCTTAACTGCAAGCACAGATAGGACACAAGGAAATTCATTTGTTTAGGCATTAATCATGCAAACACATGTATTTTTATTGTCACACAGTGTCAGTGAGATTCGAATTTATGATCTTCTGTTCTTTATCGATGGAATTTGTCCACTGCACAACCAGGATGGAGATAGCGTGCCATGTTTTTTAAAGTCATACAACGCTGTTCATTTTAGTCTTTTCAAACAGACCCCATTTCAAAGGAAACAAGCAGTCATTAAGATCAGGTGTGACCATTGAGTGGGCCCGCCAACACACCTGAACATACTCAACAAGGTAGAAAATAAAAGTTTTGTTTATGCTGAGAACGGAATGTATATGTTTTTAAATAACATTCTTATAACTTTTAAAGTTTTCTTGTGGTTTTCATGGAAAGTTTTCTTAACGTTCTCGAAACAATTAAATTTGAATAGACCCATGAGGAAACCTGTAGGAAATCCTTATGCTGAAGTACTGACATTCCCACCAGTGGAGAACGTCCCTAGAACATTACCAATATTGAAATGAATTGTAACCATGTGTGAAGTAATAAAATACCAAGAAAATAACGTTTTTTTTGTCAAGTTCCTTAAATGTGTTGAGAATGTTCCAAAGCCAAGAAACTATCCTGCACCATTCACAGAAAGTTGTCGGAAGTTCGTATTCAAATTGCCTCTTGAAAAAAAAACAAAGATCAACAAAAGAGGAAAGAAGTCTTTGAATCATCCCCTCTTCTGTTATGTATCTATCAGGCATCTTAATCTGTCTTTAATGTTAGGAGCTCTGAAAGTTCCTCCCAGAGAATAACATACCCCCCCCCCCACAAAGTTTACGAGCTATATCAAAGGTTGTGCATAAAACACACGCATGCATACACACACACTGTTTTTTAGCCTTATCCTAAAGTACATTTTACATTCTTAAATTCAGGCCCCATGATAATACAAGGTGTTGGGGCCTCCTCCATCAACATATGACTTCTCTGGAAAGGGGAAGTACTGCTGAGTCAATACCGAGATGACAACACAGTAAAAATAGATGGGATTAGGTTAGCTCCATAGTAATGAAATATGTAAACTCTGGTTAAAATAAAGGCAAGGCCTGCATTTGCAAAGCAAGGATTACCTGAAAGGTCACGTATAGTTCACAGAATGGCACAGAAGTTCAAATGAAAGGGAAACAAAACGTTGAATTGAAGTTTGTGCCCAGTGGATTAGTGCTTGACATGCAGTAGTTTATACCAACGAGACCAGGAGAGTGATGAGACCACTTGGCGACATGGGTGGTCTGAGATTTTTAACTCTAGACCTATAGCCTATATCAGCATTATTTATCTCATCAGTGCATATGTTTTTATCACTTCACAGAATTCTCTCTCTCTCTCTCTCTTTCGCTCTCTCTCAATTCAATTCAATTCAATTTCAATTAAGGGCTTTATTGGCGTGGAAAACGTATGTTTACAAGTGAAATAGAACATTTAAAAAAGTGAAATAAACAATAAAAATTAACAGTAAACATTACACTCACAAAAGTTACAAAATAATAAAGACATTTCAAATGTAATATTATGTCTATATACAGTGTTGTAATGATGTGCAAATAGTTAAAGTACAAAAGGGAAAATCTCAATCTCTCTCTCTCTAAGCAGGGGTAACGACGCAGCAAAAGGTCGGAAAGTTACATGAGTTATGAGCTTGGCCCGGGGTGAGTGATAATCATTAAACTGTCTTCTCCGCCACACCTCTTCGCAGCCCGGAGGCTATTTGGATTTAGGATGAATGTGAAATATTCCCTCGCGCTCCGCTGCCTGCCTGTGTGCGTTACCGGGTTCACCGGGCAGGCAAACAAGCCCGCGCGACCCGCGGTTGGTTCTGCTGGCTGGATGCGCACATTTCTCTCTCTCTCTCTCTCTCTCTCTCTCTCACACACACACACACACACACAGTCCAGTCTGTATGTTTGCTGTGGCTTTCTCTCACGTCCTCACTACAAAATCACTTGTCAGTAGGCCTGACACTGACAGTGCCATGAGACTCCTACCTCAGCCTACTACCAAACAGATAGAACGATGAACGCATTCTGGAACGCTATTTTTAATGTGTCTGCATTCTTTAACACACGTCGACATTTTCCCACGTCAGGAGATAGCTCGAGACTTCAGTAAACACGTAGTCAGTGCGTAATTATCACCTTGGGCACGCAAGACGCGGCATGCGTGAGGTGCAGTACCCGGAACACAGCGACTCTGAGCATCTGGCTTCAAGTCAAGAGATGCACCTGTGGAGTCTGGTCTGTTGTGTTGAGGATACAAAACAGACTGTATTGGATGCTGGGTTTCTGTGTCTTGTTTGTTTCACGTTGTATGTGTCTAATAGAGAGCGAAATATATATATACATAGAGAGAGAAAGCGAGCGAGTGAGCGAGACGTGCTCCAATGATTACCCCTTTGATACCACTTAGGCCTGTTTTTTTTCTCACATACGCAAAGCAGCGCGCCATATTTGATATTTTCTTGGAGAAAGATGTTCCCTTCCTTTCCATAAAAACCTGACCAAGTTTGCGCATCTCAACCGTTGCGATCAGACAGCGGCCACTGATGTCCATTGCCAGTTATCTCACCCCCGACCTTACTCCTTAGCATACCTCTCCTTAGCAGACTTTCTCTCGACTCATTCATTTTAAGTCACGATCAGACCCTTCCACGACCAATAGGTACAGAGGGGACACCGGGCTACGTGCCACGCGCGCTGGAACCAAACACACCACTCGTCTGATTTAATGAGTTACTGATGGAGGTTAAGAAATTATACGTGCCAAGTTTCCTCTTTCTGGAAAATAACATCACAGTAGCCTATATCATCAGTAGATTATGTATTTCTATTTTTATATTTCCCAGGTCATTTTCTTCCTCGCAATAAATTCACCTTGTTGCTACTGCTCATTTGCGAAGGCAGTTATTTAACCAAAATCTGTCAGGGTTAAATGTATTCACCCGGGAACGTCCGAACATGGTGGCATAGGCCTAGCCTACTGCCATACACCGGGTCTATAGTAAGTCATCTAAGTAATCTGTGTTTAAGGTTTAATTAACGTTCCAATCCACCGGTAAACGTACAGAAAATGACGCATAACATTCCTATCTACTCGAAAACCTATAGGCAACAGTGCAAAGCGAATATTTGTGTATTGGAGAGAAATATAGCTCTGAACCATGTTAACAGAATACTTTAACTTATCCACCACAGTAGGCCTATATCAATTAACATATCATTATACATATCTTATTACTCCAACTCCTAAAAACATCTCATCCAGTCCCTCTAGATCTCGGCTGCAACTATAGCCTTTACAGTCTCATGTCAGAATTAGACATTCATCCATGTTTCTCAAATGTGGTATGCTATATCAAGGGAAACCTGCCTATCCTATTGAAAATGTTTGTCTGGTTTGACGGTCTTAACTCAAATAATATGCAGTGTGTTTCATGATTTGGTTTACAGTAGGAATAGGCCTATGCTGAAACTGGAGCCAGTCGCACAGTACAGTATACATGGCTGTAGCATAATGTCTGGATAGAGTTACAGCTGCTCCAGGTATATAATTCCCCTCTGGTTGTGTTTCCAAAACAAAATTGTTTCCAGCAATTCTGAGTGAATGGGCCAACAACATACATAAACAGAGCTGTTTACAGTTAGAGAATGTTTCTGGTCAGTGTAAACTTACAGAGCCTAAATCAAGCAAAAATGGTATCAGGATAAGATTAAGCAGCCTTCCTTGAAAGAGCATTGAGATTGATTATAGATTAATAATATACAGCTCAGAAAATTGCTATTTGCCTCACACAAGAAACAGCTTCACTGAAAAAATTGACATTTTGAGGTACAGAGTAACCTTGTTTTACCATAGTTTTCTCTCTCTCTCTCTCTCTCTCTCTCTCTCTCTCTCCCTCTCCCTCTCCAACCCCCCTCTCTCCCTCCCACCCCTTTCGCTCCCTCTCTCCCTCTCCAACCCCAACCCCCAACTCTCCCTCAATTCAATTCAATTGAAGGGGCTTTATTGGCATGGGAAACATATGTTTACATTACCAAAGCAAGTGAAATAGATAATAAACAAAAGTGAAATAAACAATACAAATTAACAGTAAATATTACACTCACCAAAGCTCCAAAGGAATAAAGACAATTCAAATGTCATATTATGTCTCTCTGACCCCCCCCCCCCCCCGCCCCCCACACACACACACACATATACACACACACACATACATACATACATACATACATACACAAACACACTTGCTGTGTGTTGTATATGTGAGCGATTATTACCTAAAGCTAACACAGCCCCTAGAGCTCAGATTTACACTGTTCAGATTATTATATTTTATTTACCCTTTATTTAACAAGGTACGGCAGTTGAGAACAAGTTCTCATTTACAATTGCGACCAGGCCAAGATAAAGCAAAGCGGTACAACACAAACAACACAGAGTTACACATGGAGTAAACAAACGTACAGTCAATAACACAATAGAAAAGTCTATATACAGTGTGTTCAAATGTAGTAAGATTAGGGAGGTAAGGCAATAAATAGGCCATAGTGGCGAAATAATTACAATTGAGCAATTAAACACTGGAATGATAGAAGTACAGAAGATGAATGTGCAAGTAGAGATACTGGGGTGCAAAGGAGCAAAGAATAAATACAAATATTGGGATGAGGTAGTTGGGTGGGCTATTTACAGATGGGCTGTGCACAGGTGCAATGATCAGTAAGCTGCTATGATAGCTGATGCTTAAAGTTAATGAGGGAGAGATAAGTCTCCAGCTTCAGTGATTTTTGCAATTCGTTCCAGTCATTGGCAGCAGAGAACTGGAAGGAAAGGTGAACAAAGGGGAGTTGGCTTTGGGGACGACAAGTGAAATATACCTGCTGGAGCGTGTGCTACGGGTGGGTGCTGCTATGGTGACCAGTGAGCTGAGATAAGGCGGGGCTTTACCTAGCAAATACTTATAGATGACCTGGAGCCAGTGGGTTTGGCTACGAATATGAAGCAAGGGCCAGCCAAAGAGAGCATAAAGGTCGCAGTGGTGGGTAGTATATGGTGACAAAACGGATGGCACTGTGATAGACTACATCCAATTTGCTGAGTAGAGTGTTGGAGGCTATTTTGTAAATGACATTGCCGAAATCAAGGATCGGCAGGATAGTCAGTTTTACGATGGCCTGTTTGGCAGCATGAGTGAAGGAGGCTTTTGTAACGGTCGTCGGTGGAAGAAGGTGAGGACCAAAGCGAGGCGTGGTACTTGTTCATCTTATTTATTTAAACTGAACACTATCAAACAAAGAAACAAAAAAAGCACAACCGAAACAGCTCCGTTGGGTGCAAAACACACTAAACAGAAAGTATAATCACCCACAACTCAAGGGTGAAAACAGGCTGCCTAAGTATGGTTCTCAATCAGGGACACCGATTGACAGTTGCCTCTGAGAACCATACCAGGCCAAACACAGAAATACCAAATCATAGAAAAAAGAACATAAACTGCCCATCATTGATATACAGGTATACCGAGAAAAGAGTCAGTCCGAGAATTGAACACTGTGGCACCCACATAGAGACTGCCAGAGGTCCGGACAACAGGCCCTCCGATTTGACACACTGAACTCTATCTGAGAAGTAGTTAGTGAACCAGGTGAGGCAGTCATTTGAGTAACCAAGGCTGTTGAGTCTGCTGATAAGAATGCGGTGATTGACAGTGTCGAAAGCCTTGGCCAGGTCGATGAATACAGCTGCACAGTATTGTCTTTAATCAATGGCCTTGAGCGTGGCTGAGGTGCACCCATGACCAGCTCGGAAACCAGATTGCATAGCGGAGAAGGTTCGGTGGGATTCTAAATGGTCGGTGATCTGTTTGTTAACTTGGCTTTTGAAGACTTTAGAAAGGCAGGGTAGGATAGGATAGGTCTGTAACAGTTTGGGTCTAGAGTGTCTCCCCCTTTGAATAGAGGGATGACCGCAGCAGCTTTCCAATCTTTAGGGATCTCAGAAGATTAGAAAGAGAGGTTGAAAGTTGCTGTGGGGGGTGCAGAGCTGTTGACCTGGGTAGGGGTAGCCAGGTGGAAAGCATGGCCAGCCGTAGAAAAATGCTTATTGAAATTCTCAATTATCGTAGATTTATCAGTGGTGACAGTGTTCCCTAGCCTCAGTGCAGTGGGCAGCTGGGAGGAGGTGCTCTTATTCTCCATGGAATTTACAGTGTCCAATAACTTTTTGGAGTTTGTGCTACAGGATGCACATTTCTGTTTGAAAAATCTAGCCTTTGCTTTCCTACCTGCCTGTGTATATTGGTTTCTAACTTCCCTGAAAAGTTGCATATCGCTGAGGCTATTCAATGCTAATGCAGTACACCACAGGATGTTTTTGTGCTGGTCAAGAGCAGTCATGTCTGGAGTGAACCAAGGGCTATATCTGTTCTTAGTTCTACATCATCCGTCATCATGAAGTGCTTTGAGAGACTAGTCAAGGACCATATCACCTCCACCCTACCTGACACCCTAGACCCACTCTAATTTGCTTACCACCCCAATAAGTCCACAGACGACGCAATCGCAACCACACTGCACACTGCCCTAACCCATCTGGACAAGAGGAATACCTATGTGAGAATGCTGTTCATCGACTACAGCTCAGCATTTAACACCATAGTACAATCCAAACTCTTCATCAAGCTTGAGACACTGGGTCTCGACCCTGGGTCTCGACCCCGCCCTGTGCAACTGGGTACTGGACCTCCTGACGGGCCGCCCCCAGGTGGTGAGGGTAGGTAACAACATCTCCACCCCGCTGATCCTCAACACTGGGGCCCCACAAGGGTGCGTTCTGAGCCCTCTCCTGTACTCCCTGTTCACCCACGACTGCGTGGCCATGCACGCCTCCAACTCAATCATTAAGTTTGCAGATGATAATACAGTGGTAGGCTTGAGTACCAACAACGACGAGACGGCCTACAGGGAGGAGGTGAGGGCCCTCGGAGTGTGGTGTCAGGAAAATAACCTCACACTCAACGTCAACAAAACAAAGGAGATGATCGTGGACTTCAGGAAACAGCAGAGGGAGCACTCCCTATCCACATCGACGGGACAGTAGTGGAGACGGTAGTAAGTTTTAAGTTCCTCGGCGTACACGTCACGGACAAACTGAATTGGTCCACCCACACAGACAGCGTGGTAAAGAAGGCGCAGCAGCGCCTCTTCAACCCCAGGAGGCTGAAGAAATTTGGCTTGTCACCAAAAGCACTCACAAACTTTTACAGATGCACAATCGAGAGCATCCTGTCGGGCTGTATCACCGCCTGGTATGGTAACTGCTCTGCCCACAACCGTAAGGCTCTCCAGAGGGTAGTGAGGTCTGCACAACGCATCACCGGGGGCAAACTACCTGCCCTCCAGGAAACCTACACCACCCGATGTCACAGGAAGGCCATAAAGATCTTCAAGGACAGCAACCACCCGAGCCACTGCCTGTTCACCCCGCTATCATCCAGAAGGCGAGGTCAGAACAGGTGCATTAAAGCATGGACCGAGAGAATGAAAAACTGCGTCTATCTCAAGGCCATCAGACTGTTATACAGCCATCACTAACATTGAGTAGCTGCTGCCAACATACTGACTCAACTCCAGCCACTTTAATAATGGAAAAATTGATGAAAAATGTATCACTAGGCACTTTAAACAATACCACTTAATATAATGTTTACATACCCTACATTACTCATCTGATATGTATATACTGTACTCTATACCATCTACTGCATCTTGCCATCTTTATGTAATACATGTATCACTAGCCACTTTAAACAATGGCACTTTTATGTTTACATACCCTACATTACTCATCTCATATATATATATATATACTGTACTCTATACCATCTACTGCATCTTGCCATCTTTATGTAATACATGTATCACTAGCCACTTTAAACAATGCCACTTTTATGTTTACATACCCTACATTACTCATTTCATACGTATATACTGTACTCTATACCATCTACTGCATCTTGCCTATGCCGTTCTGTACCATCACTCATTCATATATTTTTATGTACATATTCTTCATCCCTTTACACTTGTGTGTAATAATTAATGAGATTACTCGTTGGTTATTACTGCATTGTCGGAACTAGAAGCACAAGCATTTCACTACACTCGCATTAACATCTGCTAACCATGTGTATGTGAGAAATACAATTTGATTTGATTTGATTTTTAAAAAATTAATGGGGCATGCTTATTTAAGATGGTGAGGAAAGCACTTTTAAAGAATAACCAGGCATCCTCTACTGACAGAATGATTTCAATATCCTTCCAGGATACCTCGGCCAGGTCGATTGGAAAGGCCTGCTTGCTGAAGTGTTTTAAGGAGCGTTTGACAGGGATGAGGTGTGGTCGTTTGACCTTGGGCCCATTACGGACGCAGGCAATGAGGCAGTGATCGCTTACATCCTGGTTGAAGACAGCAGAGGTGTATTTAGAGGGCAGGTTGGTCAGGATGATATGTATGAGGGTGCCCATGTTTACGGATTTAGGGTTGTATCTGGTCATTTGTGTGAGATTGAGGGCATCTAGCTTAGATTGTAGGACGGCCGGGGTGTTAAGCATATCCCAGTTTAGGTCACCTGACAGTACAAACTCTGAAGATAAATGGGGGGCAATTAATTCACATATGTTGTCCAGGGCACAGCTGGGGGCTGAGGGGGGTCTTTAACAAGCGGCAACAGTGAGAGACTTATTTCTGTAAAGGAGAATTTTTAAAAGTAGAAACTTGAACTGTTTGGGCACAGACCTGGATAGCATGACAGAACTCTGCAGGCTGTCTCTGCAGTAGATTGCAACTCCACCCCTTTTGGCAGTTCTATCTTGGCAGAAAATGTTGTAGTTGGGGATGGAAATGTCAGACCTTTTGGTGACCTTCCTAAGCCAGGATTCAGGCGACTAGGACATTAGGGTTGTCGGAGTGTGCTAAAGCAGTGAATAAAACAAACTTAGGGAAGAGGCTTCTGATGTTAACATGCATGAAACCAAGGCTTTTACGGTTACAGAAGTCAACAAATGATAGCACCTGGGGAATAGGAGTGGAACTGGGGCTACAGGACCTGGGTTAACCTCTACATCACCAGAAGAACAAAGGAGGAGTAGGATAAGGGTATGGCTAAAGGCTAGAAGAACTGGTCTTCTAGTGGGTTGGGGACAGAGAATAAAAGGAGCAGATATCTGGGCGTGGTAGAATATATTCAAGGCATAATGTACAGACAAGGGTATGGTAGGATGTGAGTACAATGGTAAACCTAGGCGTTGAGTGACGATGAGAGAGGTTTCGTCTCTGGAGGCACCAGTTAAGACAGGTGAGGTCTCTGCATGTGTGTGGGGTGGGACAAAGAGCTATCTGAGGCATTTTGAGCGGGACTGAGGGATCTACAGTGAAATAAAACAATAAGAACTAGCCAAGACAGAAGTAGACAAGGCATATTGACAGAGAGAGGCATAAAGCAATCACAGGTGTTGATCAGGAGAGCTAAGACAACAACGGGTAAATGGTGATGAATGGGCAGAGCGGGCCAGGTGCATATAGGACCTGAGTTTGAGGCTGGGGCCAACAGGTAAACAAAATGAGGTACCGTGTTATTGAAACAGTCCAGGGGGCATCAGCTGTGCAGCCGAGTGATCATAGGGTCAAAAGAGCAGCAATAGGTGAGTCAGGGTGCCGTTCGGTAGTCACTACTACGCTAGGCGAGCAGGGGACACAGCTTTCAGAAAAGCTATCGGGCCGGGGCTAGTAAATGGATCTTTGGCGACATCGTAACAGAATAGCCTGTTGAGACCACATCGGGCGATCACATCGGTAGTCCAGTCGTGATGGATCGGCGGGGCTTTGTGTCAACAATAAAGGCAAAGGATGCATTGTAGCCCTAGAATTAGCTGGTATATGGGCCTAGCTCGAGGCTAGCTCAAGGCTAGCTGGTGCTTGTTTCGGAACAGAGGCGTTAGCTAACAGTAGCCACTCGTTTGCAGTTAGCTAGCTGCGATGATCCAGTGTAATGATCCGGAGCGGCAGGAATCTGGTGATATGGTAGAGAAAAGCAGTCCGATATGCTCTGGGTTGATATCGCACTGTGTAGACTGGCAGGTGGTGTCCGAACTAAGGCTAGCTGATGACAGGGAAAAAGTTGAAGACCGCTTGCCGTGGCTAACAAAGACTAGTAGCTAGTTAGCTGGCTAGCTCCTGATGGAAGTTCCAGTTATAAGGAATAAAAATAGCAGATCCGTACCACATTGGGTGAGGTGGTGTGCAGGAAAGTATATAATATTACTATACTATTTACACGGGTTAAGACACGGGATAAGACAAAGACAAATACACACGTCCTACTGCAACGACAGTACTAAACACCAGGTTAGGCCTGGTGTTTAGTACCAGCGGTATGGATACATGTTCTATACGTGTTATAGCTCAGATGTATAGGCATCTCTCTTGGCCCCTTTTACAATCCATTTCCTCCTCCCTATTCTCTCTGTCTCTCAGTCTCTACCTGCCTCCCTGTACGTTAACTATTCACACCCTTTCACCTTAGTATCCCCCCCCCTCTCTGTCCATATATATGTGCAGTTTAACAGCAGGGCTCTTGACCTAACATGAGTAGGAGGGGGAAGTGACAAATTGATTAGACTAAAGGTTTCATGGCTCCCCTTCTTGAACAGCCATTTTGGTTTAAAATGTTTTTAATATGTGGTGCTTGTGTCTATATGCCAATGCAAGGCAAATATCCTGACACCTGTGTGTAAGATAGTTATAAAGGCCTGTATAAATTGCTTTGTTGAGGTGCAACACAGACACAGAAACAACTAAATTATTTTCCCCTCTATGAAAAAGAAGGCCGACTAGGTGACCCTCACACAATATCACTAGAATGTTTCATCTCTGATTACAAATCAAATCACATTTTATTGGTTGCATACACAAATTTAGGAACTGCCGGTGTTGTGGAAATGCTTGTGTTCCTAGCTCCAGTGCAGTAATATCTAACAATACACACACATCTAAAAGTACAAAAATGGAATAAAGAAATATATAATATTAGGAAGAGCAATGTCAGAGTCCAGAGTATAAATACAGTATATATATATATATATGATGGGATGTATAGTCATTATGGACAGTATGTGGATAGAATATGTAGTATATCTGTAGAATACATAGGATAGAATAGTTTATAGTATAAGCACCAATAGTTGAATAGAATGGCCTTGACTAGAATACAGTATATACTGTACATATGAAATGAGTAAAATAGTATGCAAACATTATTAAAGTGACCAGTGTTCCATTATTAAAGTGACCAGTGTTCCATAACATATTGAGAAATAAATCCCTACTATAGATGGTTTAGAGTATAATATCATGAATGGTGAAAGTGTTTAGCTGGAATTCAAGAAGTCAAGAGTTAACTCAGTGGTAAATCAAAATAGGGAAGCAGAGCTATGTGCACTAGCTATCATTATCACCGTCACTGCACAGCAAACATGTGTACACTGATTGAGTGTGAAGAGGCACCAAGAACATTTTACACAGCTTTGTTATTGCTAATGGTGGGCTGGGGGCGTGTTGAAGAGTGAGCGTGTGTGTGTGTGTGTGTGTACGTGTCTAAGTTGGATCTGATTACACCCATTCTGCTCAGATGGCTACACACACCTGTGTGGGACATATTTGGCATGAGAGACAGCGAGCACACCTGCTTTTCTGTTGTGTCCCCCTTTCTTACGTAACGACGAAGCGACACCATTCATTCCAATGTTGACTAAATCATAACTCACATTTACACATCACTTACCACTTGAATGGCTCTAAAGCTACTCTGCTTAGTTTTCCCTTAGATCATGCTGTACACTTAGTAACACAATGCAGTGAGTGAAGAGTGTGTTCAGAGGATACATGAGAGCTGAGGGTCAGTGGGGTCAATTGAGGAAACAACACAGTGTAGAACACAGGGTTGGAGCCATTCACACATAAGGTTGAATGTGGGTGTTTGGGAAATATCTACTGCCTGAAGCTCATCTGGCCCAATGCCTCCATCATTGTTAAGGATTTTGGGTTGTTTTAAATTGTAATGGTCCTACAAGTGCAGGACAAAGCTTTCAAGAATAAAACACACACACACACACACACACACACACACACACACACACACACACACACACACACACACACACACACACACACTCAATAACAAAATAAATGTATGTATAATGTGTGAATGTTTGTGTGCTAAAATTGGCACCTTGTTGTTGTAGAACAGTCTTTGGCGTGAGAAGAGAAATCTCTTGAAGTGTTGACGAGTGGAATGTAAATAATGTAAACTGATCATTGGGTGAATCCTCACCTGCGTCTGTAAGTCCTAATATAGCTGAACCTTTGCTTGGGTCTGTGCTCACACGCTAACCCCTGTCTGCTCGTCTGTGGATGACTCTCTACCTCCATCGCATCTGTTTCCTTCCAGCTCTCATCACTCTCTCTAACTCCAACTCTGTGTGAGTAGGTCAGAGGAGTGTGTGTGTGTGTGTTTGTGTGTGTAGTGTGTGAGCCACGTAGAGAGGGCTCTATGACAGGCCCTGCTTATAGTGTACTTGCTTCACTACACCTCAGAGTGGGGATTGTCTCTACAACACGGTGTACAGAGAGGGTAGATATTCCTAAACAATTCCATCCATATTTGAGCGCAAGTGTGTGGTGCTGGGTTGGGTATTGTGTTTTAGTGTGTGTGTATTAGTGTGCTTGTGGTGTGTGTGTATGCCTGCATATTGACAGCTGCGTGTGTGTGTGTGAGTGTGTAAGACAGCGTAATACAGGTAGGTCAGCCAGTGGAGGATTGCAGTGCATGCATTCCATTTAGTTTATTCCTTCAACGTTAGATAATTATGGTTATTATCCTCTAAACGTTTTTTTTCCGTGCTCTGTTGCTCTGCTGCTCTGTTTTCTGTCTCTCCTACTTTTTGTTTTGGAAGATAAGGGGTGGGAGGCTTCCAGTCTATTCAGTATAATCAGCAACACCTGAACACTTTACTGTTACAAAACAAAGTTCCCACACAGTGAGTTCTCTGTCTGATGTTTATTCATGCACTACTGGCACAGTTCTGTGCAATGAGATCATATTGTGTGTTTATACTATTGCGGTTTCTATGTCTTAGTTGCTTAGTATACTATATATTTGCATATATACAGTGCCTTCAGAAAGTATTCATACCCCTTGACTTATTCAACAACCCATAATGACAAAGTGAAAGGTGTTTTTAGGCATTTTTGCAGATGTATTGAAAATTAGAAATATAAATATCTCATTTACATAAGCATTCACACACCTGTGAACTACAAGGTCATTGATCCATCCTCAGTTTTCTCCTATCACAGCAATTTAAGTTTGTAACTGTTTTAAAGTCACCATTGGTCTCATGGTGCAATTCCTGTGTGATTTCCTTCCTCTCTGGCAGCTGAGTTTGGAAGAACGCCTGTATCTTTATAGTGCCTGGGTGTATTGATTCACCATCCAAAGAGTAATTAAGAACTTATGTCTGCTTTTCTTTTTTTTTACCCATCTACCAATAGGTGCCCTTCTTTGCGAGGCATTGGAAAACCTCCCTGGTCTTTGTGGTTGAATCTGTGTTTAAAATTCACTTTTTGAAGGCTTGACTGAAGGACCTTACAGTTAATTGTATGTGTGGGGTACAGAAATTAGGTATTCATTCAAAATCATGTTAACCAGTATTATTGAGTCCATGCAACTTATTATGTGACTTGTTAAGTACATTTTTACTCCTGAACTTATTTAGGCTTGCCATAACAAAGGGGTTGAATACTTATTGACTAATTTATTAATTTGTAAAAATGTGTAAAAATACATAATACACAATTCCCTTTGACATGATGGGGTATCGTGTGTAGGCCAGTGACAAAACATCTAAATGTCATCCATTTTAAATCCAGGCTGTAACACAACACAATATGGAAAAAGTCAAGGGGTGTGACGTGTGAATTCTTTCTGAAGCTAATGTATGTGTGTATGTCTATATGCTCTAGCATGATGCCTTTTGTCCTCACCCTTCAAAGACTGGCTTATTTGACTGTGCAGTAATGGTGGATACTATACACTCTTAGAAAAAAGGTGCTATTCAGGAGAACCCTATGAAGAACCCTTTTTCGTTCCAGGTAGAACACATTTGGGTGCTATGTAGAACCCTTTCCACAGAGGGTTCTTCCTGGAACCCAAAAGGTTTCTCCTATGGGAACAGCTGAAGAACCATTTTACGTTCAAGAGAGTACCTTTTTTCTAAGAATGCATGTGAAGGATGTGAGCACAGTGTCTGTCATCATAATAATAAAGATATGTATGGGCCTCCCGAGTTGTATGACAACCGGCTGTGATCAGGAGTCCCGTTAGGGCGGTGCACAGTTGGCCCAGTGTCGTCCAGGTTAGGGGAGGGTTTGGCTGGGGGGGCTTTACTTGGCTCATCATGCTCTAGCGACTCTTTGTGGCGGGCCGTGCGCCTGTAGGCTGACCTCAGTTATCAGTTGAATGGGGTTTCCTCCGACACATTGGTGCGACTGGCTTCCGAGTTAAGCGGGCGGGTGTTAAGAAGCGCGGTTAGACAGGTCATGTTTCAGAGGACGCATGACTCGACCGTCGCCTCCCAAGCCTGTTGGGGAGTTGCAGCGATGATACAAGATCAAAATTGGGGAGAAAAAGGGGGTAAAATACAAAAAATTAATATATATACAGTATGTATATGCCTCTATCACTTTACTGGGCTGCAACACAGGTTGATGTACAGTATGTCCAGCACTATAAAAGGGGTAATAAAGTCTGCAAAGCAAACATTCTCACTATTTTCTTACTACGACCTGACATAAGAGGATGTTGTTTGTCAAATCTGAGATGTATCATGAGTACTTCGGTTGTTGTCGTGTTGCTCAAAAAGACTCACACCCATGTAACAAATGCCATCACACACACAGCACAATGACATTATCTTGGATATAAGGCTTTGAGAAGTCTTCATTACACAGCTTTCATCTCCACCACTATAAATAAATATAAATATGAAATGAGGAACTGTAACGTGAGAGAGCCTGAGTCAGGTTATCTCCTGCAATCAATTGGCTATGCCAGTGTGTGTGTGTGTGTGTGTGTGTGTGCCAAGACTCGGTTATTCTGGGTTCCCCTGCGTTCTTACCTGAGGTGATGTTGCCGCCCTGCCAAACCAACAGAGGAAAAAAAGAGATGCATAAATACATGAACCCAGCAAGCAAGGGTATAATTAAAGTAATTAAGTAGAGGGGTGAAACACAGGTGAAGCACAGGTGAAAGGTGTTACAGCAGCCGTTCCCTTTCTGAAAACCAAGAAGGCACACTGACGACGGTAAGGTGACGCATAAGGGTTATTCCAGTGTCCTTCATGTGTTCCAATGCATGGACAATAATGGTAGAACTTCTCTTCCCTTCGCATTCTTCTCCTGGCTTCTCTTCTCTGGCCCATTCATGGCGTGGGCTATTCCAGGGGTTGGCAGGACAGATGTGTACAGTATAGGGGTGGCCTTACATAAGAGGACTTGCTGAACCCTGAAGTCAGAGATGCTGATCTGTTGTCTGCATGAAAAGACAACGAAAATGTAAATGTGCTTTTGATCCGTCTATCTGCATATTTCAAGACATGGCATATGAGGGTATAGTGAGATACCCAATGGGTTGGGCAATACTTTTCTTGTCAATAATTTTAGGAAAAAACATATACTTAAAAACTGGAAATGAAATGATCCTACGTCATTAAGAGAGTGGAAAAATCAAATGCATTATTATTTCAATATTTAAAAGGTGTGGGTGACAGAGAAAAACAGAATAGCGCAATTTGAGGTATATGGCCTAGAAATCCCGCTATGCCCTCCGACAAACCATCAAACAGGCAAAGCGTCAATACAAGACGAAGATTGAATTGTACTACACCGGCTCCGACGCTCATCGGATGTGGCAGAGCTTGAAAACTATTACAGACTACAAAGTGAAACACAGCCGCGAGCTGCCCATTGACACGAGCCTACCAGATGAGCTAAATTACTTCTATGCTCACTTCGAGGCAAGCAACACTGAAACATGCACGAGCCACATCAGCTGTTCTGGATGACTGTGTGATCACGCTCTCCGCAGCCGATGTGAGTAAGACCTTTAAACAGGTCAACATTCACAAGGCCGCTGGGCCAGAGGGATTACCAGGACGGATTACGAGCATGCGCTGACCAACTGGCAAGGTTCTTCACTGACATTTTCAACTTCTCCCTGTCTGAGTCTGTAATACCAACATGTTTCAAGCAGACCACCATAGTCCCTGTGACCAAGAACACTAAGGTAACCTGCCTAAATTACTACTTACCTGTAGCACTCACATCTGTAGCCATGAAGTGCTTTGAAATGCTGGTCATGGCTCACATCAACACCGTCGTCCCAGAAACCCTAGACCCACTCCAATTTACATACCGCCCCAACAGATCCACAGCTGATGCAATCTCTATTGCACTCCACACTGCCCTTTCACACCTGGACAAAAGGAATACCTATGTGAGAATTAATTGACTACAGCTCAGCGGTTAACACCATAGTGCCCTCAAAGCTCATCACTAAGCTAAGGACCCTGGGACAAAATACCTCCCTCTGCAACTGGATCCTGGACTTCCTGACAGGCCGCCCTCAGGTGCTAAGGATAGGTAAGAACACATCCGCCACGCTGATCCTCAACACGGTGGCCCTTCAGGTGTGCGTGCTCAGTCCCCTCCTGTACTCCCTGTTCACTCATGACTGCACGGCCAGGCACGACTCCAACACTATCATTAAGTTTGCCAGTGACACAACAGTGGTAGGCCTGATCACCGACAATGACGAGACTATAGGGAGGAGGTCAGAGACTTAGCTGTGTGGTGCCAGGACAACAACCTCTCCCTTAACATGATCAAGACAAAGTAGATGATTGTGGACTACAGGAAGAGGAGGACTGAGCACGTCCCCATTCTCATCGATGGGGCTGTAGTGGAGCAGGTTGAGCGCTTCAAGTTCCTTAGCGTCCACATCACCAACAAACTAACATGGTCCAAGCACACCAAGACAGTCGTGAAGAGGGCACAACAAAACCTATTCCCCCTCAGGAGAAAAGATTTGGCATGGGTCCTCAGATCCTCAAGAGGTTCTACAGCTGCATCATCGAGAGCATCCTGACTGGTTGCATCACTGCCTGGTATGGCAACTGCTCGGTCTCCGACTGCAAGGCACTACAGAGGGTAGTGCGTACAGCCCAGTACATCACTGGGGCCAAGCTTCCTGCCATCCAGGACTTCTATACCAGGCGGTGTCAGAGGAAGGCCCTAAAAATGGTCAAACACTCCAGCCACCCTAGTCATAGACTGTTCTCTCTGCTACCGCATGGCAAGCGGCACTGGAGCGCCAGGTCTAGGTCCAAGAGGCTTCTAAACAGTTTCTACCCCAAAGCCAGAAGACTCCTGAACATCTAATCAATTGACTACCCAGACTATTTGCACTGACCCCCCCCCCCCCCCTACACTGCTGCTACTCGCTGTTATTATTTATGCATAGTCACTTTAATAACTTTAATTAAACATTACCTCAATTACCTCGACTGACCCGGTGCCCCCGCACATTGACTCTGTACCAGTACCCCCTGTATATAGCCTTGCTATTGTTACCTTACTGCTGCTCTGAAATGTATTACTTTTTGTAGGTATTTTCTTAAAACTGCATTGTTGGTTAAGGGCTTGTAAGTAAGCATTTCACTATAAGGTCTACACCTGTTTGATTTGATAGTCTTACAAGCACTGGATAGATGCGGTGGGAACGTGTGGGTCTGGGCAGGTGTGATGTTGTTGATGTTTTTGTGCGTCTGTCTGTTGTCTTTTGTCTGTATTTGTTAATACTGTTTGAAAAATAAAATATAATCTTCCAAAAAAAGAAGACAACAAAAAGCCCATCAAGAGGTAAAGGAGAAACGGTCAGCCCACAAGGCCAGCCACTTAATGCCTCTGCCCGTAAATGTTACTGTTCTGTTCCCGCGTTCTACTTAATGACTCCATGCGGGCAGCGCGGGATCACACACCCATCCATCTTAAACTGCCGCCTGCTATCTCTATGCTTTCTGTTCTTCACACGCTACTGAGCCCCCTCGCACGCTCAGCATCTCCACTATGGGGGGGCTGCGTCCCTAATGGCACCCTATTATGACAAAATGCTGGATCTGTTCAAAAGTAGTGCACTATATAGGGAATAGGGTGCCATTTGGCATGTACCCCAACAGTACAAAAGAAGAAAGCCAGCTATGAGTGATCCTCGCTATGAACGCTTTATGTTATCTCTATGACAGAGCGGCTGATATGTGTGATGTGACCTACCTACCTCCATTCAGCAGCGCTGTAGGCTGTTTTGTATGTTAGCATAAACACAGGGTCAAATCAATACTTGCTGTATGCTCCCCATGCCTGCCTGACTGCCCGCCTGCCTGCCTGCCTGCCCGCCTGCCTGCCTGCCTGACTGCCCGCCTGCCTGCCTGCCTGCCCGCCTTCCTGCCTGCCGCGAGCTGCTCTGTTTACCTGGCAGTCGTTCAGACCTTTTCTGTCTAAACTTGAAATAGGATCCAAAACACTCCACTCACGCATAGTGGTTTGCACGAGATGCTTTGGTTCCCTCCCTCTACGTTCCCCGACAACGGGGCTCCCGAACGCTAATTTTACACACTGCCTGACCGGGAGGGGGAACACACCTAGCCAGAGGGTCATATCTATCTGCAATTAAAGCATTAATGCTTAAAACAAGCCTGGGAATTGGCTGACTGATACAAGCCAGCAAACACGCACAGAGCTGCAAGGTGATAACATCAATCTTCACTTTATTTATATCTCACCTTTGTTTCAACTGCTTATGTATCAGAGCAACTGCCAGTGGTTTGTGTGTGTCTTATTTTCCTGACTTATTTCTTCATGTGTTTTTTGCTCTTCTGTACAGGACCTTGCAGCATACTGTTTTCCTAACAGATTCATTCTGCAGTAATGTTCTTGACATAAACCACAGACAGTCTAGCAGGTCTGGTACACCTGGTATACAACAACTATTGACTGCATAATCAGGTCAGTCAGAACAGTAAATCACATTGACATCAGAACCGCCTTCCTTCTCTTCATTGGCCTCCGAGGCGTGTGGTAGCAAGCTAGGGCCCCCCAGAACCCACACAAGAGACACACACACACACACACACACACACACACACACACACACACACACACACACACACACACACACACACACACACACACACACACACACACACACACACACACACACACACACACACACACACACACACAAACTTGGGAAAGCTGTAAATCAACCCGAGCAGGACTGTTTAAGATATGGTATTTAGTGAAGGAGGAGGTTCATCATTTACCTTTACACTAAGGTCAACAGGGTCAGTCAAGACTGGTGTGTGTGTTTTCCTCAGGCCTTAACGTATACATAAACATTTAGTTTCATTCATAAAAAGTTTACAGAATGAAACGTTTTTAATTGAAATTTCTATAAAAGTTTATCTTGTTCATCTTTCTGCTTTGAGTTCTAACGTGTTTCATTGGTAATGCAAGTGCAATTAGAAACATCCTGAACCTCCTTAGCAGATGCTACTGTTTGGAGTTAGTGCTATTAGATATTGATCCAGTTTTATTTCCTATATTCATATAATTAAGCATCGGAAGGAAGTGCGATCGGAAACAAGGCCTAATCTCTTCCAGGGCTGTGGTCTGTAGCGGAGACTGTGTGTGTGTATGTGTGTGTGTTCTGTGACAGGGACAGTGTGTTTGCGCCAGGGAAGCCAGCATTGATCTCTGGGAGCAAATAGCAGGTGGACGGCTGGTGGTTTTACAGTATAGTACCCAGAAGCTAGTACCCAGCCCAGCGACCATGGATGGACACACACACACACACACACACACACACACACACACACACACACACACACACACACACACACACACACACACACACACACACACACACACACACACACACACACACACACACACATCTCACTGGAGGACGAAGAAGAAAGGTTAGACTGAAGTAAGTCGTTAAATCTCAGACATCATTATGTACCTGAACCCCCCTTCACATACCTGAAGAACAGGTGAGGTTGTCATGGAGACAGACATGCTGACAGACAGACCAGAAGGAAGAGGAGGAAAGAGAGGAAGGGGATGTTAGTGTTTTAATTGCAACACCTGCATCATGAAAAGAAGGGATGTCTGGGATGTTTGGATCAGAAATACACCATGTTTTCACTCACTCAGCAACATGCATGGTGTACACTGATTCTTGTATATTGAGGATTTCTATGTAGGCCTACATTTCATTTTAGCATTAACCCCCAATTTAAATACAGAGGACTTGATAAACATCCCTCAAGAGATATTGCAGAATGTTGCATAAAGGAATTATTTTGCTGAAGATTGATTTACAATAGTGGAATGAAGAAAATAACAATTAGGCCTACATGTAGCCTGTCAGTTCACTGAGAGGTGAGAGGTGGTATTTATAGAATCAAATGTCGATGAGATGGTTTATATGCTTCTGCTATATTTAAATCAAAACGATCTCCAATTATACAAAAGATCTAACCATAATTACTGCTATGCAATCTATCTGTCTGCCATCTCCTTTCAAGTCAGGATACGTTCTGTGACCGCACAGCTTCACTTTAATGAACCTTTCCCTGGAAAAGTGTTATGTTATGTAAAAACACCCGGTAACTATTTATACAGTAACACACCTGACGAGGCAACTATCCAAACAGAAGGTGTTGAACCTGGCCCTTGCGTGCCTATCCAACCCAGACATCTGATTCATTACAGGGAGTCCGCTGAGGGAAAGAAAAACGACCCGATGAAAAGTAACCAAAGTGAGTCTGCAGGCTCGACCTGCCTCAACAGCATCATGCGTGTTAGCTAATAAAACCCTCCGTTCCCTTCTTCTCTCACTGCCTCCGCCTCCCTCCCTCTCTCCCTCTCTCCCTCCCCCGCTCCGGGCCCGTTCGTGCAGACGAGGTAACACATCTCCATACCTGGGACGGAGCCCTGCAGGTAGGCCTAGATAATATCACTGTTACTATACAGACCGTGTTTGGGTTAGCTGAAAAACACTTCAACGATGGGGGCAAAACAAAGTGATCTGCAGTATGTGATAACATCACGAAGCTGCCCCCTACAAATGTATGTATATGCTATGTAAACACTGGAGCCTTGCACGAAACACCAACACATAGTATAAGGATTTGTATCTTTCTTTCTTCAGGATAGGCTCTTGTGAGTGTGTTGCTGTCATACATGGGGTGTTTATATAGCCATTGAAACACAGATTTATGATAATGATCAGTAAGACTAACTGTTGCCATTGGCGTCGGCTAATGGGGATCCTAATAAATCAAATCAAAAGTTCAAATCAAATAAAAATCGAATAATGTTGACTATTAATGCAATATTTTAGGATGCATAATGTTAATTTAAGTAATTTACTAAAACACACTAGTCCTACTAATAATCAAAACA
Organism: Oncorhynchus mykiss; assembly: GCF_013265735.2. Classification (NCBI taxonomy): domain Eukaryota; kingdom Metazoa; phylum Chordata; class Actinopteri; order Salmoniformes; family Salmonidae; genus Oncorhynchus; species Oncorhynchus mykiss. Next base: position 81,303,063 of record NC_048569.1, read on the forward strand.
AATGGATTTTGGCTTGCTAATTCTTGCTCCCTATTTTTTTGGAATGAACAGAAACCCACTCTGTTTTTAATTGAAGTCTCTACAATGCAGCTCATCATATATGTTCTCTCTCATCTACTTATAAACAGAATGAGAAATATATAATATGCGGTTGCCGGTCTGGACCAGAACAGCCCTTACTGGTTGCTTCTGTAAGCAGATCACCCAGGTGGTCCATGTGTGACGGGAGAGGAAGGAAAATATCTGATGCATTCAACACAAGAACAAGGGATGTCTTTATTTCTAGGGCTCTGTTTAATATATTTAGTGGTGTGTGTGTATGTGTTAATATGACACTTAAAAAAGCATCACATTAGTCTCTGTTTACACTATGACAAATATTTGTCACCATAAGTGGGTCATGATACAACACACATTTAATCTAGGTTAAGGTGACAAAATGACCTGTATCTGTTTGTTCACAGTAAGTCTGTTATGGGGACACCTGAGGCCTTGGACGTCTGCCACATTCTTTACGACAATTTAGCAATCTTCATTAATTGCATGCATGGTTGAAGTTACATTATTAGGATGGACCCATAGCAATTTTATTTATTACATTATTAGGATGGACCCATAGCAGTTTTATTTATTACATTATTAGAATTTTAGCCACCTAAGCCAACCATTGTCATTACACCCCCCCTTCTCTCTCTCTGAGTGGAGAAACATGAGGTTCTTACAGACACACACACCCATACAAACCCTCCCCCTCACACACACACACAGCGCTGACTACCCTACATGCTGTAAAAATAACAACCCTATTGTAAATCCTGGAATTACAATACATGACCACTGATGACCTCACAAACAACCATCTATTAGTCAATGTTGTCTGAAAACAAGGTTACATGAAAATATGAGGAAACTGTGTGTGTGCGTGCATGTGTGCGTGCTTGAATGTGTATGTGTGTGTGGTTGGCTCTAACTCTTGGGGTTACCCGGGTGTAATATTTCACAATGCTTTCTACTGTCTAACAGGTGTGAGTCAGTGTTAACGGTATGCCATCGCGTGTGTGAGGCTGTGAGCCAGGCCGTTGAGGTTGGGCCTTTGTCTCGGCTGAATGTTTTCTTTACGCTGGTGTAACACAGGGAGAGCCTCGGCTCGGAGTGACGCAGAGAAAGGTGTCCTCACACTGATTAGTCAGTCAGTGATCTGTTTTGTTTTTATGTGTTTGTGTTTATGTGTGTGTTTGTGTTAATGTGTGTGTGTGTGTGTTGTGTGTTATTAGGGCTAAATGTGCTTGTTTGGACAGGTGTCAATGGTGCGTGGAATCGCTGCAATAGACAAGGGGGGTTCCTATGTGCTCTGGCTACAGTAACTGTTTACTGAGTTGTTTCCAGGTTGTCGTTTTCTGGGGTGGGGCATGCTGCGGAGGTTGGGGTGTTATTGGTACCAAGGTAACAGTGGGGAGAAGGCCATGGATATGTCCCAAATGGCATCTTATTCCCTATTGGCCCTGGTTAAAAGTAGTGCACTATATAGAGAATAGGGTGCCATTTGAGACTCAACTCATGTCACATCTGACTCCAGGTCAGCCAGGTGACCAGAGCCTAACAGTAATGACTGTTTGAATCAGCTCTAGGGTCAGTGAGTTTCCATCTATTGTTCCTGACTGGTTTCTCAGGTATCCAACAACCGCAGAAAAAGTTCTAAAAATAACATGGCATGGCCCTCCTTCCCTCACACCTCTGGTGATTTACAATCTCTCTCTCTCTCTCTCTCTCTCTCTCTCTCTCTCTCTCTTTCTCTCTCTCTCTCTCTCTCTCTCTCGCTCTCGCTCTCGCTCTCGCTCTCGCTCTCGCTCTCTCTCTCTCTCTCTCTCTCTCTCTCTCTCTCTCTCTCTCTCTCTCTTTCTCTTTCTCTTTCTCTCTCTCTCTCTCTCACTCTCTCTCTCTCTCTCTCTCTCTCTCTCTCTCTCTCTCTCTCTCTCTCTCTTTCTCTTTCTCTTTCTCTCTCTCTCTCGTGCTCTCTCTCTCTCTCTCTCTCTCTCTTCAAATTCAAGCTGCTTTATTGGCATGAAAAACATTGTGTCAATATTGCCAAAGCAACAATGTATACAATATACATTGTAACAAAATTGTAAATGATAGCAAATAATAATATAAAATGGTAGTAAATAATAATAAAAAAATAAATACAATAAAATGGTAACAGTCTACAGTAAACATTAATAATTATAGTAATAACAATAATAGTAATAATAAGTAAGTTACTGTTTACTATGCAGATGTTATTATTCAGTGTCCCTCAGGCTATGGCAGGAAAATACATATTTGGCTGCAAGAGGAGCCATTGCTCCTTCGCCCATGAGTATTCTTAGTTTTTCCTCTGGGTTCAATTTGTAAAAATGTGGAATATATGTAGTCATTTCTGTGAATAATGAATCTCTTTGTGAGGAATATTTATCACAGTAAAGGAGAAAGTGCATCTCTGTCTCTACCTCCCCTGTCATGCAGTGACCACATACACGCTCCTCTTTGGGTAGCCATGTCTTTTTATGTCTGCCGGTTTCTATTGCCAATCGGTGGTCACTCAGCCTGTACTTGGTAAGGATCTGTCTCTGCTTCGTATCTCTGACAGAGTAGAGATAATCAGCCAATTCATATTCTCTGTTTAGGGTCAGATAGCAATTTAGTCGGCTTTGGGATTTTGTTTCGTTTTTCCAGTATTGTAAGTATGATTCCTTTGATTGGTTCATGATTTTGTTTATTGGAATTCTTTCTTTTGAAGCAGTGCTGGTGTCAGCTTGATTGGTGAGGTCCAACACCAGCTGACTGAGAGGGCTCGTTTCTGGGCTCAGCTCTTGGGCTTGAAGTGCTTTAAATTGCAGACTCGAATTTGGACTTGAATTTAGATGTAGCCAAAATTTTAATGATCTTTTCTGTATTTTCATTATTACTGGAAAACGGCCCAATTCTGCCCTACATGCATTAGTTGGTGTATTTCTCTGGACTTGTAGAATTTTCCGACAGAATTCTGCATGTAGGGTTTCAATTGGATGTTTGTCCCACATTTTAAAATCCAGTTTATTGAGTGGCCCCCAAACCTCACTTCCATAAAGTGCTATTGGTAGGATTACACTGTCAAATATTTTAGTCCAAATTCTAATTGGGATGTTGATTTTGAATAATTTCATTTTTATTGCATACATTGCTCTGCGGGCTTTTTCTTTGAGTGCCTTCACTGCCATATTAAAGTTTCCCGATGCAGATATGGTCAGACCAAGGTAGGTGTAATTTTTTGTGTGTTCAATTAAGGTGTTGTTCAGGGTGAATTTACATTTTTGTTTCTGACATCTGGGTTTTTTTTGGAAAATCATGATTTTAGTTTTTTGGAAATTTACTGCCAGGGCCCAATTATGGCAATATTGCTCCAGAATATTAATGTTTTGTTGAAGACCTTCTTTGGTTGGTGATAGAAGTACCAAGTCATCAGCATATAGCAGGTATTTCACCTCTGTGTCAAATAGTGTGAGTCCTGGGGCTGGAGATTGGTCCAACATGTCTGCTAATTCATTGATATAAATGTTGAAAAGATTTGGACTCAAATTGCAGCCTTGTCTCACACCTCGACATTGTGAAAAAAATTCTGTTCTTTGGTTTTTGATTTTTATTGCACACTTATTTTCTGTGTACATACATTTTATTAAGTCATACACCTTACCACCAAGCCCACTTTGTAGAATTTTGTAGAATAGCCCTTCGTGCCAAATCGAATCAAATGCTTTTTTAAAGTCAATAAAGCAAGCAAAGATTTTGCCCTCTTTTTTTTGGTGGACGTGTTTATTAATTAGTGTGTGTAAGGTGTATATATGGTCAGTAGTGCGATGGTTAGG